>NW_027481886.1:767216-999276 GCF_965637985.1 Blastobotrys vanleenenianus | reverse complement strand
AATACAGCTATGATATTTTTTTCTTGAATTAATTACAAATTTAATCCGAAATTCAATGTCGTAATTTTCACATTGTGAAGTTGTACGAAAAATTGGGACTTTTATTATGGAGCGAGTTTGTACGGTGAATGAACATTATCGCCGCAGAAATTCTGCGTATGCAGAGCATTAATTTTGCACTATCGCGCATAAGATTAATTTGAACTTGTATATATCGCATGCATGCATATATACAGTAATTATTAACCCTGGCAGCAAATCACTCAGGCTCACTTGTTCAATGAGCAGCTCCCAGTGAATTATGCCATTCAAAGTGTTGGATGTCAAATATCAATTATATAGTATACTTGACCCTAATTTACACGAAAGTGCAAGATTAAACACCGGAGTGTCTACATCAAAGACGGTAAGGAAAAGGGAAAGAGTAAATAGAAGGAATCGTGGTTTTATAACGCGATTGACTTCGGGATCTGTCGACGGAGTTAATGCGTTCCGAGGAGATAGCGCATTCCTAGGAGTCTACTTTTCTGACACCCAACACAAGGTTGGCTATACAGCCGTATATCAGCTATTCACAGAAGAGTTCACGGTGAAATACATGGCGGAGAGAAAGTACCGTATTCCTAACAGAGGGCGTGTCCTGTAGCGCAATACAATTCTAGCTACCTGTAGTTCAATTGACACCTATAGGAAAGATAGGCCGGTGAGTACAAGCACCATCAGCTCAATTTTTGACTAAAATGTGTATTGACCTATGGTGATTGATCTGTTGACTATGTTGGGCGTCAGAAAAAACACCAGGAGATACCTCGACGACAAAGCAGGTGGGAACCATTGAAGGTTCCGATCATAAAGGTAGACTCCTAGGAACGTTCTAACTCCTCGAAAAGCGTTAACGTCGTCCCGAAGGCAATAGCTATTATAAAAATAAAATGCAGCCCTTGGCATAGCAGCTTCCAGGGCATGGCATTGTTGGAGGTTACGCAAAGTATATGAGCGAGCCATCAATGGCGTCGAACAATAGGGCTAGTGTCTCTCTCTGTTTCGCTTTCGGCTCTTGGTTGTCGTTAACTTCGCTATTGCAGGTTCCGCGGGGGCGCCATTCCCTCTATTTTCTTTTCTACACCTGTTCTATTGTGAATACTCCGGTATTACTACGTGTTTGATCAGCAACACATCAGGTAGATGCAGGCCATTTACTCATCTACCCCCTGTTTCGCAACCTACACAATTTGTCTTGTGGAGGCCAACATTGTACTTTCAGGGCTTTTTCCTGACACTGCATGTGTATTTGCTCGCATTTGCTCTCTCGCAATCCTATATAGTTTAACGAGACTAGAGTTCCGTGAGTCCGGGAAATGTTAGCCCGGATGCATGATGATCGACACCGTTTTATGATGGAGACATCGCGTCAGATCGCGTAATCGGTGAAGATCGTACTGTACATTGGGGGTACCTCAATAGTTTTACGAACATAACGGACAAGCGGATATATTTCGGTCCGTTTGCAATGCTGTACACGTAATGGAGGAGGCCGTGGCAGCATCAGCATTTTGTGTGAAAATGGGTTGGACGACATTTAATATCAATTAGATGTATAAAAGGTTCCAACTATTGCCAGATAATTTTAATTATTCGTGGCAAAAATCCTTCAATGTCCAAAGAAAAAGCACAAAAGAGGCCAATTGTGAACTCAATTGACATACACGGACCAGACGTAGAGATTGGTCTCGGCAAGAACATTGCAGAGAGACATATCTACTCAAATGCCATTGACGAGGCTTTTGAAATTGCCCAGCAGTCCCAGGGGCTGGTAATCGATGAGGAAACGAATAAACGTCTCCTGAGGAAAATTGACCTCTATATTTGCCCTTTGATATGTATGGTCTATGCCGTCCAATTCATGGACAAAACGTCCAATTCCTCTGCTGCCATTATGGGACTCCGACAAGACCTCAACATGAAAGGAAGTATGTATAGTTGGACCGGTACCGCGTTCTATCTTGGATATCTTGTCTTTGAGATGCCATTTGCATTCTTGTTACAACGGTTTTCGCTCTCAAAGATGACTGCACTTTTTATTATCCTCTGGGGCACGGTATTAGCGGTGTCAGCTGCACCAAACAATTACGCCGGATTCGAGGCTTTAAGAACATTGCTCGGCGCATTCGAATCGGCAATCACGCCTGCCTTTGTCATTATTACCTCCCAATGGTACAAGAAAGAAGAGCAATACCTGCGGACAGCCATGTGGTTCTGCTGTAACGGCCTTGGGTCCATCCTTGGCAGTTGCATTGCTTACGGGCTGTACAAGCGCGAGACAACAGTAGGGACGTCAATTGCGGCATGGAAGATTCTGTTCATTACTATTGGTTTAATTACCATTTTTCTCGGTATCATTTGCTACTTCCACATCCCAGACAATCCTTCCAAAGCATGGTTCCTTACAGAAGAGGAGCGGCTCTTAGTTGTTGAGAGGATTCGATCGAACAAGCAAGGATTCGGCAACAAGCAGTTCAAGAAGGAGCAATTTATCGAAGCGTTTACTGATGTGAGGACTTACATTTACATCGTAATCGTTATGGTTAGTGATATACCTAATGGCGGAATCACCAATTTCGCTGGTATCCTTCTCACAACTATGGGCTACACGAATGAGAAGGCGTTGTTAATGATGCTTCCCGGTGGAGGGGTTGAGATTGTTGGGCTACTTCTGGCCGGACTAATTGTGCAATACACCCAAAAGCGAATGTTGGTAGGAATCGCGGGTGCTGTAAGCTTCGTCATTTCGATGTGTCTTTTGGCGTTCGGCAAGTCGCCGCATGTGCAGTTGGCAGGGCTCTATTTATACTACACCTGCCCTATCGTCTTTGTGTGTCTTTTGTCGTGCATCAGTTCTAATGCGGCCGGCCACACCAAGAAGGTCACAGTCAATGCCATCTTCCTTATCTTCTATTGTGTTGGCAACCTAATTGGTCCCCTGACATTCATTCAAGCTCAGGCCCCGCATTATAATGGTGCGAAGATTACCATGGTCGTGTGTGCTGCATTGACGCTCTTCTTCATGGTTCTTCTTTACTATGTCAACTGGCGGGCTAATAAGGTCCGTGATGACCGCAGCGAGACTCTAGATGTGAACAATTCAGAGTTTGCCGATTTGACAGATTTTGAGAATCCCGAATTTAGGTACGCTCTTTAGTCTACCGATGCTCAGCTGGTGATTATCTTGTGATTTATTACCATGCACATTATGACTTTTTGCGGTATAAGTTATGGATATGAGTACAATAGAACTTCGTAACGCTCTCTAAAACACACTAGCAATTGGCTTTATATGTTACCTGATGTCAATTTTTTCGTCTTGCCAAAAACAACAATTGAAGATATCACAGCGCGAGAACTAAAAGATGAGCGACGTATTTGAGTACGTAGTAGACACTCCTCGGTACGAAGGAGTGACTCGAAAGATTGACCCAATTCCTCAAAAGTGCTGTCACCCAACAGCGAGGTCGGCCCATGAGGGGAGCGTCATCAATATCCACGGTTGAAGGATGTAGAATTTTAAATGCCGTGGTAGCAACGGTTAGTTCGCTGACCCTAGGCGGCATCAACCTCACGGCGCAAATGCGATACAACTACGTGGCCCAATTGATATGAAAGAGGTATATTTTATGCATTTTAATGGAATTTTCGGGTATCTGCGTCACCAAGGGGTTAATCGACTATTGCTATTCAGGGTCGGCAACTATGAATATCAGTGGTCACATCTTTCGCTGCAGCAAAGCCATGGCATTTTATTAGCATATGAATCCATTTCGCCCAATTTAGTCACACTAAACGTTTAATCTTAAGCGCAGTTTGAGAGACTATCGTACCTATCCATCTCCGTTACCTGCAGAAGGTGGTACAATTCAAATGGCACTCCATTACTAAGTACAGCTGAATATATCTACATAACCTCCAATCGAATATGCGATTGGGGAAGCTAGAGCAAAATCCGACCAGCAGATCATATCGCCTCCATATGGCTAAATACCGTAGATTAGTACACGGTAGTATTGAAGAAACTAATACTGGTAGACTACTCATGTACACTCAGAACTGGCTTGTAGATTTTTTTTCATTCCAACAATAAAGGATGGTCTGCTAACTTCCTGAAGCCGGCGCAATGCCCATTAGGCTGATGCGAATTATGCAGCTAAAAGCTGGTACTACATGTCAGCCACAATCCATTGCGCTCTGGCTCAGGAGGGCCTTTGGATAGTAATACAGTACTCCGTTCGTTGTCGTTGTTCGACTACCCGGAGCTTCTGTACGCGATTGATCCGTGACCGGAATAATACCTATTTCACTAGTCGTAACACCTGTTTGGTTTCAATTCATACTACCGTATGGTATGCCCAGGACTATGCCACCCTAGGATTCTATTGCAAAGGTGTGATATTCTTTAAGTTTGACGTCACCTCCTTTCTTTCGAACACTGCCTCTATAACCATTATATATGAGTTCTAACAGCTTGTCAAGCTATAGCTGTCCCTGATGGCATCAAGAAGCATGAAGCAATTCTACAAGTCAGCCAAAAGGGAGCATGTCTGAAATTAAAGTTTTCCCTGTGCCGTATATGACTCAGCCCCAAACTGCAACAAATCATCTGCACTGTAAAAACATAATTGTGCTACAGTGTACTAAGCTAAGCAGTTTTCTGTCGACGTATGACAGCTGCACTCAAATGGTGACCCTATCGGAGTTCTGATTTTTGTCACAGCCACAGCCACAACCATGGGGGGGGGGGAGAGTAGCAGTAACGTTTTTGGCCGTTATGGTCACCATCTTGCATCTTGTCTCACAATTTTTTTTGCGGGAAGGTGGTCGGAACGTCGGATGCATAACCGAGGGGCCCCATCTCGTCGCAGCGTAAGGTGCTCGGAGTGTCGGATATATAACCGAGAGGGCCATCTCATCGGAGTCCTATACAGGTATGAGAGAACATATATAAATAATGAATAGTTTTAGAGGTCTCAAGTTTCATAGCTATTAGATAGACTAAGCAAGATCTATCCTACGTGTGAATGCCTTTGCAATGCCGGTGGAGACATTAGAAAAGTCTTCTGATATAGAAGAGGGGAGAAACTCCATCAGCTCGAGTGATTCTGCCATGGCAAAAGTGCAGGCTACTCCGCGAGAGATAGAGGAACAGAGGCCAAACGTTGAAGAAGTAGAGAAGGGAGAGCAGGATCCGTTTCTTGTTGAATTTCAGGAGAATGATCCAGAAAATGCTCGAGAATGGACATATAAGAAAAAATGGATCATTACTTTCCTGATGTCCCTGCTAACGTTTATTTCACCAGCTACCTCTTCCATAGTAGCACCGGCCGATGAAGCTATCTCAAAAGATCTGGGAATTACTAGTAGTGTTGAATCCCAGATTGTTATATCCATTTTCATTCTTGCGTACGCCGTTGGACCATTTATTTTAGGACCCCTTTCCGAGGTCTATGGAAGACGTCCAGTCTATCAGGTCACCAATTTAATATTCCTGGCTTTTAATATTGGATGCGGTTTTGCTCAGACTAAAACGCAATTGATTGTCTGCCGATTCTTTTCTGGGTTTGGAGGAAGCGCGCCATTAAGTTTAGGCAGTGGAACTATCGGCGATATCTGGGCTCCCGAAGAGCGAGGAAAGGCGATGTCAATTTACACCATGGCTCCTGTACTGGGACCTTCAATGGGACCAATTGCTGGAGGGTTCATTGCCCAGTACTCGACATGGAGATGGGCTTTTTGGGCTACCTCGATTGCCGACGCTGTTATTGCTGTGATTGTATTCATGATGTTCAAAGAGACTTACGCACCAAGGATTTTGAACAAACGGGCAGAAAAGCTGCGTAAGAGCACGGGAGATGAACGTTACCACAGCAAGTACGAGCTGAAGGACTCCCTCCTGGTTATGTTGGCAACGAATCTTTCCAGGCCAATGCGATTTGTATTCACTCAGCCAATTATCCAAGTGTTGGGCCTCTATATGGCGTTCAACTATGGTTTGCTCTATATCTTGCTCACTACATTTCCAGCACTATTCCGTGACGTCTATCATGAGAACCCTGCTATTGGAGGTCTACACTACATTGCACTAACGCTAGGCTATGTTGGTGGTACGCAAGTTGCAGCAAGGCTGATGGATAAAATTTACAAAAAATTGAAGGAACGAAACAACGGTAAAGCAAGGCCAGAATATAGAACCCCACTTATTGTATTTGGTTCGCTGTTCGTTCCAATTGGCTGTTTCTGGTATGGCTGGTCTGCTCAAGCCGGTGTGCATTGGATAATGCCTGATATTGGATCGGCAATTATTTGTTTTGGTATCGTACTCGTTATCGCTGGTATCCAGACCTATATTGTGGACACGTACAGGATATACGCTGCCTCAGCTGTTGCGGCGGCGTCTTCCCTGAGGAGCTTGTGTGGCTTCGCATTCCCATTATTTGCACCGTCGATGTACGAAAGAATGGGACTGGGATGGGGAAACACCATGCTGGGATTGCTAGCAATTGTCCTTGGTATTCCTGCGCCAATAATTCTTTGGAAATACGGTGAAAGGATCCGGAACCTTAGTAAGTTTTCCAGAATCAACACTCCATAATATGATTCTTTATTTATACATTCACATATATTGAAATGTTGGCATTGATAGAATAGAGCCAAACTAAAATAATCTACAAATGCTCGTCAGGTACGAGTCGACCTTCTGACCGTTTTCGATCGATAGATTTTGCCGTTCAAAGTCCGACCCTCCGACATTCATCCGCCCTTCTGAAACTACTGGTTAGGTGTCGGTAGTACCTTTTTCGATTCTTCATAGAACTATGGAATACCAAATATCACAAGACGTTTACGCTAAACAGCTAATACCTGATAGATATACCTGGAAAGATGCTCTAGAAGTTGGAGCATTATTTCATAAGTCTTTTCAGAATGAAATGTGGCAATGGTGGGGGGAGTCGTACTTTCTTGACTTCAAACGTCCAGTAAGCGACATTTCAAATGGCATTACTGATCCACGTGAACGATTGGATGCATTAATAACAAAAATGACATGTTATAAGCGTATATGTAGAGTATGGGCCCGAATATCCCATCTAGAGTTGTTGGATCGAGGAAGCTTGGTTCTTGGGATGTATCATAACTCTCGGCTCATTGGTTACTGTTCATGGATACTACCGAGATATATGAAAGATGATCCAATCTATTCAAATGGGAAATCGGGCCTATTGTACTGGTTATATTATTGGTTCAAGCGGTGCCAGTACCGAGTGGCCGATTGGTGGGATCATTTGGGGCAACCAGAGCATGTCATCAACAACGAACGCAAGGAACACTACATAGACCACCCTCAAGATTGTAATGATCTCCCACCTAATGATAAACAATCAGAGGGGATGCTAAGCCAACTGGGACGGCATAACGCAATTGGCATGGCGTTATATCGTCCAATGGATATGTGCTACCTAAGCTCTTTCATCATTGACCCGGATTATCAACGAAAAGGTCTAGGCAAGAAGTTCCTAGAATGCTCGATAAACGCAATCCCTAATATTGGGCCAACGTTTCGATCTAGCCACTCGCAGTGCTCCGGTCCACAAAAACTCTTTTTAAAGAGCTCCAAGGCCGGTCTGCCTTTCTATAAGTCTCTTGGATTTGAAGAGACGGTAGAGGGAGAATCCTGTGAAAATGTGCATTTAATTCGCACGCGCTAAGCTAGGCGTTTGAATGCTGTAATGAAATTTTCGGGTACGGAAATCACATCTGTGAACTTGAATCTCACCATAAGCATCCGTTTGACTGGATAAATTACCGTCTTAGAATAACTTATGAAGCCCTAGGATAGATCAGTAACCATACTATGCAATTACTAGCTATAAGACATCAATTCAGACTGCCGAACGGCTCGGTTAAATCAATTCAATGCAGCACCTCCAATTGGATTTAATTGGGAAGTACCGGTACCCGTATCTACCAACTGAAACACAGTTAACTACCCAGTAATGAAGGGATTCAAATAATCGACTTTTCGAATTGATTACTGTATTATTTACCAGTAGTCGTACACTGTTCTTGATATATACGCCATTACGGTTGAAATGACAATATTCCCGATCAAAGTTGCATGGTGCTGTTGTCTACCATTAGGTTCTATTTGGTAGTCTCTATTGAATATGCCGCAATGAGAGCAAGCCTTCAATGCAAGCTTACCAGGCCTTTTAAATAATTAACCGGCATGCATACTCCATGGTTTAGGAGTGTTTTACATGAGAATACACTTCTCGCTTCTGTATTCACGGCGTTTGCGCCGCATGCGATGATGTTTATTCGACTCCTCTCCCTCGGAAAAAGCCCGAGGAGAAACGGATCGCGATACACCAAGCTTTCGAGATGGAGATGGGTTTCGAGAAAGCGACTTGAACGGAGCTATCAGGGCTGAACGACGCCTTGATACTCGCGGCCCCACATCGATATCGACAACAGGGATATCTAAACTCAAACGCTGCTTTGATTCGCCGGTGGCATCTTCACTGCTGACATCTTCCATGCTTCTGCGGGGTGTCGTTGGGGTAGTACTGTAGCCGCTAAATAGCTTCGACCCCATCTGCTTTTTGGGCAACACTAGGTTAGGAGTGCTGGCGAGGTTGTCATGATTACTGCTCGCGTCACGGAAGAAGGAAGACTTGCTAAACAAGTTGGCCAGGCTCTTTTTTTGCTCAGCAACAGCGCCGAATGACCCCGCGGAATCAGTTTTGGTAGTAGTCAAATCACTCGAGGATTCACCCGCTTCGGAGATGGGTACCATGCGGTAAAAGAGAAGATATGGGCACTCGCGTTCAAAAGTTTCGTCAAAATCCACCTCTTTGACTCGTGGATAGGCGACGTTGTCGTACAAAAGCCATCGTCTGTTGGGGATTCTTGACGACAAACTACTACTGCTGTTGCTATTACCGTTATTCGTAGTAGCAACCACTGCTTCACCTTCAACGGTACTCTTTGGTGGGGCCTTCACAGCGCTATTATCCGAAAAGAATGTTCTCTTTTGCTTCTCCCACGAAGTCAACCCTTCCTCGTCCTCGCCGTCCCGAGCCCCAGACCCGCTGGACTTCCTGAAATAGGCGCGCATTTTGGACTGCTTCGCAGCACTTTGCAGTTGGTCAGGCTGCTGCTCGACGGTAGCAACAGCAGTGTCGTCATAATTTACTGTGCTGTCCTCGCTCACCAAGGCGATATAGTGACCACTTGTTAGGTCTTCTCCGCGATGAAACACGGCAGACTCGAGTTCGAGCCTGAAATTGCCAAAAGCATTTCCCTCAGAGGTATCATCGGCCACAAACGACGGCAGATTGATCGTCTGGGGCACAATGACCTGACGGCTATTTCTTCTGCCCCGGAAATCTGGCGTATATGAATACCGCTTGAGACACATAACGAGCACAGGACGCGAATTGGCAAAGTGCTGTGACACTTGCGCTTGTCCTTCTGTCTTGTTCTCACCTCTAATGGAAGTGTAGAACGGCAAAAGCTGGTAAAACATCCACGCTGGAAGCGAAATCTTGTTATCGGCGTTCCACAATGGATTGGGCTTACCATTAAAGAGCCCTCCATCAATTGACTTGGTATCCCGAAGATCAGCCTCTTCGTTGCCCTTGTCAAAAGGCGTCAGAGGCTTCAAGCTCTCATAAGCTGGGGGAGGGCATTCTAGCGAGTTTCTGCGAGAGGAAATCCTCGAAGAGGCTCGCGAGCTCTCTTCGTAATCTGAATCCACGGTAGATGTCATAACGTCCTTCACAGATCGGCTTTCCAGTGCAAACGATGGCCGCGATATCAGCCCCGGACGCTCGGCACTGGATTCCAAAGTCATTCTACGTTCAAGCTGACGTGTCACCTCAATTGAGTTTGAGAAATATGACTCGAGGCACTCTTCCAGCAGGAGCGGCTCATCGTCGCTTTCGCCAGGGATCGACAACAGAAGCATATTCTCGTGAATCAACCGATGATCGTCCTCCTTATCCTCCTTGCCTCCATGCGCAATCTCCATTTTCAATGTCAAAAGAGGCATATCCAACTTATCGGTGATGAACGTGAACAACTCCGACGTGTCCTGCTGGTGGAGATGATCCGCGTCTTCAAGCTGGACCCACCCAGCATTGCGCAGAGCACCGATCATGCATTTAGTGATATCAGTAGAGAGGAACTTGCCGGATCGCAGCAGGTTCACGTATAACCGCAGCATGATCGCTAGCAGTTCCTTTGATTCGTCCGGGGTATCCTGGGTCTTGGTCCTGTACAGAATGGGTTCAAACGACTCCAGGCGGGCAAACATGGCCACCAGCAGCGAATCGATGTAGCAGCTGACACCGTGGTAGTTCTCACCGCCACGGAGCTTATAGTACATGCCATTATGCACAATGGGCGCCAACGTGCCTGCTTCAGCGTCCTTAAAGAATGTCACCAGCTCTTTGGCCCGCAGGATGTTCCCACGCGAGTAGTTGTTCTCGAGTGCCAGTTTAAGGTTACTAGGCAAGACCAGATCATCCTCCGGCAGCGGTATGCTTGACTTGATCTGCTCTTTGCTGTCCATTCTCTAGTGGCTGCTCATTATTGTCGTGTGTCTTGGGGAAAGGCGTCGGGCGGAGGTAGGGGTGGTTTTTCCGCGACCACGCCACACTAGCACGGGGTACGGTTGCTAAACCCTATTTACACAGCTTCTTACCGTCTTTGAATTATTATTTTTACTACATTTGTTATAGCTAGAGTCATCAGTTTGTGTGTATGCGGCGAGTTCTTCGTGGTTTGGTCGCTGAAGCGTTATGATAGTGGCTTTTTCGATGAACGTAGTTATTGATGTTCTCTATCTTATGGTACTGGTATATCATGTAGAAAGATAGACATTGCCGTAGCTGATGAATCTAAGAACCTTCAAGCAAGAAAAATTGATGCTGGAAATATACAAGTGATGGTGGTTTGTAATCACTTCATATGTTGTTATTTGATGGGAATGGTGGGAATGGCATCATTTTTATGAGAAACGATTTTGATATGCTTATTGGTTTGCTAGCGACATTGAACGTGGAATATCTGCTAACAGCAGTACCAGTAGCAAAAATGTATTCACTAAATGTGAATAGAAATGAATATTCAGGGAAATGTCAGAATTATGCCAGCTCTCTGCGATATAAAGCCGGGAATATACATACGTATATAGAATGTATGTTATCGATACAATTACCGGTAATAGGTTAGAATAGCCAACCGTGAATAGACACCCCAGAGTACAAGCCATTAAGCGAATAAATAGTAACCCTCCCCCACCCCCATCTCAAGAATTCGATAGCCCATGATATGCTGCATAATGCATAATCTCCACAGAAATTGTACGCGTAGACGGCAGGTACTACCTTTGGTATCGGATTTTCGACGGAGCATGTAGGTATTCCCCAGGTATCGTACATAGGGCCCTTAGTGGGATCCTGAATTCATTTCTCCGAAAAGGACTCCGCTTTTTAAGGCTCGTTTATCATTGCAAAATCACTTGGAATGGAGATAAGCAAAAAATGAAGGTTTCGTATATGTCATTCGCGATCGCTGCCGCATCAGTAGCCTCAGCCATATCATTACAGTGGGTGCCCTTCGTAGAGACTATAATTGAGCAGCCGCTCGCCAAGGAGGAGCTCAACTCCAAGCTCATTGACCTGCATCGAAAGCTCGTCGAGATCCCGTCCGTCTCGGGCACCGAAGAGAAGGTCGGCGAGTTCCTCAAGGAGTACCTCGAGAACCTCGACTACACCGTCGAGACCCAGGTGCTCCAGGAGTCCCCGAAACAATTCAACATCTACGCCTATCCAGGCCAGAAGAGAGAGACGCGAGTTCTGTTGACTTCCCATATTGACACAGTGCCGCCTTTCTTCCCTTACCGGGTCCAGGGCGATAAGATCTACGGCCGGGGCGCTGTCGATGCCAAGAATTGCGTCGCTTCTCAGATCTCTGCTGTCGAAGAGCTGCGAGCGGTCGGCGAGATCGACGAAGGCGACGTTGCTTTGCTCTTCGTCGTGGAAGAGGAGACCAACGGTGCGGGCATGAAGTTCGCCAATCGAGAGACGGGCGTCGAATCGTGGGAGACGGTCATCTTTGGCGAACCCACCGAGCTTAAGCTCGGAGTTGGTCACAAGGGCATTGCCATGGCTTCGTACAGTATCCACGGAAAGGCCTCCCACTCAGGCTATCCAGAGCTGGGCGTTAGCGCCAACGAGATCCTCGTTGACTTGCTAAATGAGCTGCTCGAGACCAAGTGGCCAGTGGACGACCTGCTGGGGACGTCCACTTTCAATATCGGCAAAATCTCCGGTGGTGTTGCTGGTAATGTCGTCCCGGCAGAGGCCGGGGCACTGGTGTCTGTGCGAATTGCCAGTGATTACGATTTTGTCGTCAGCAAGATGAAGCAAGTTGCTGAGTCGCGTTCACAAGTCAATCTCGACAGCTTCTATTCCATGGAGCCCCAGTACCTGTCCTACGACGTACCAGGCTTTGACAGCATCATTCTCAAGTACGGCACTGACATTCCAAACTTGGACGGCAATTTCACCAAGAACCTTTATGGTCCGGGCTCCATACATCAGGCTCACGGTGCTGAGGAGCACATTACTTTTAGCGATCTTATTGACAGTGTTGATGGCTACAAGCGATTAATCAAGCAGAGCTTGTCATGATTGCTGATTTGTGTTACGTATTGCTATATTACCGGTAATCGAAGAGAGTATACGTTAGTTAGCAATCGCCTTTATTTTCTCCTCCACCAAGCTTTTTCTATACAACTTAGCAAAAAGTGAGCAAGTACTACTGTAACACCAAGTATGGGGTATTACCCACAGCTCGAATGCTGGGACAAGTAGTGACCTTTTACATGACCGTCTGTTATGGTTGACTTGATTATCCTTGCTCTAGCCTAAACTTGAAGTAATAACTTTCTTGCTTTTTGTGTATAAAGCTCAGTGTTATTTGCCGCGCTAAAAAGTATCGTTCGCTACGAAAAAGTATAAATAGGGCAGCAATTCTGTGATGTTCTCTTTTTTTCTCCTCGTGGCCCATCAAGGCCACCGATTCCACACATCGATCAAAGTTAAGGTTGACGATACCTGGATGGATTTTCCACTCAATGCGATGGATATGGTGCCAAGCTGAAACGAACCGATGAGGGAGGATGGTCTATTCCACGGGCCTCAATCCCTTCCCGAGGAAGAGCTCGTACTTGGTCCAATCCGCCTGAATTCACGTAATTCCGATCAATCACAAGAACCTGTTCTGGAAACCTTATTGGAAGATTAAATGATTCGTAAATTGTTTATTAGGCATGTTTTTATTATTATAGTTAAATATAAAGCAGTTGAGTGCTTTTACTTACCCTGTGCAACGTTGTGTAACTCGCTTGACACATTTGAGATGCGTAGACTACTGGCAGACTATGCATACTATTAACAAATTACCTTTGAAATGTTTACATGGGTTCCCGGTCCACTTCGAATTGAGCTTGCACAATACATATTGTACCATGGAGTATGAGAAGTAGGTAGTTTACATACTACCATACTTTCTAATCACTACCTCTTACAAGTAGGAGCTCGCAATTCAGGCATATTTCATATTGCTACAAACAACGGTACATGCAACCGCAATAAGCCTTTAGCACATAATTTCCAGAAAAATCTTCACAAGCAAGGAATGTACGATGTCGACAAGCGCATGTCAATCAGGGCCAGAACGGCCGTCGGCAGCCCAAGACAACAAAACGTGTCACCGTACAGTCATGAGTGATCAATAATATAATGCGGGACTTCTCACTGCTACTTATTCCCTGTCTATACATACTTAGAGCAGTACTACATGCTAATGTAGTGCACACAGTAGCACTTCAGTCATACGTTCTTACTGCAATTATATGCTTGACGACACATGATAGTCGGGCAATGCACTATGGGCATACTGTGGTAGAAGAACCAACATAAAGCGAGATCACTGTCAATGACAAAAAGGGGAAACAAAAACAGAATCATGGCTATACTTGGAATTAGGCGAAGTGTATATGGTACATGTTACTATTAATTTACAGACGATGATCGGTCATTGCCTCTGATGTCATACTCGATCCTTGGAGCCGCTCCTTTGTCCGAAGCTACAGTCAACCCACCAATCTCCCTCGACAGAGCGAGCCTCAGGCAGACCTGGAATGACGACCGTCCTTGTCCAACACTACACCCTATTCCATAAATTGACGCGAGTGACCTGATGATTAACCCCCCAGGGGCGACATGGTGGAGTTCTGTGCGGCTGACGTCGTGCGGCGCGGTCGTGTCTAAGAAAGTGAGACTCTCCACGTGCTGGTCAAACAAACCTCCTAACTAAATGAAACCCTAAATCTCGCCATTGCACAGTAAAAAATATCCCTAACGGCCAACATTTGCCCGCTCGCCTGCGCCAATTAAGTTAAAGAGCCGAAGAGGGGTGGAGAGGGGAACACGCAACTCTCAATTGAAGCACCCACGTAACGGCAAACATTGCACAATGCGCCGCACAGGAATGTTTCACATTCAAACATGGAGACCTGTCCAATCCAACCATAGGCCATCAACCTAACCGAGCCGAACTGGGGTCGAGACAGCGTCTGAACACACAAGAAGTGCCATTCGACAGAAAGGCAATAGCTAAACATCCCGTAGGCGAGTCCGTGCCTGTTTTACAGAGTGGGAAAAAGGTCACGGGAGACCACTAACACGACACAGCCCTTGCTCACTTTCTCTCTCCACTCATGACACACACAAAATTATGTTGTATGTTCTGGAGAGCGATCGCGGGGGGCCCCATAAGCGTAACCTGTACCTATATTACGGATACACACGTAAATAAAAGCTGTACATTTTGGCTATTTAATGGAGGCACTCCCCCCCTCCTCCTTCTCCCTCTCCCCCCTTTTCTCCTAGGCAAAGTAAAGGATTTTGTAAGCTCCGTCAGGACCAGTTAAAGGGCATTTATTTGCTTGTCTAAGCTCTGCTCATATTCACGGGCGTGTTCTCGGGTGGCGCCTTTTATAAAGTGCATTTTACCTCACATTACCGGTATACAAAATCAAAATAAATAAATAATAGAGACTCTTGGCTGGCTTGGCTCTGTCTGCGAGGGTTCGGTTAGAACACGATGAGTAGGCTCAAGGAGCTGTTTACCCCCAGGCAGGATGCATACTCGTTCCTCGCGCGGCGGAGGTCGACCTCCTCTGCGGCTTCGCCGGCGATTGAAAGCGATGACGACACCGCACAGCGGGCGCGCGCAAAGTCAGTGTCCGCTTCCGGCTCCAGCTCCGCGTATGCTACACCCCCTTGTGGGTATCCAACGCCCCCGCAGGGCAAAATGCCGCGGTTCCAGGTGTTTGAGGACGGAACCCACGTCCACAGCCTCAAATCGGGCCGGCGGCAGGAGAAGCTAAGCTCAATGCTGAGGGACCTGCTGGGCCAGGCGAAGAAGCATAGCGCTGTCTCGGCAGTGGCAAATCTTGGGTTGCCCCAAAAACAGCCGCCGCCCCCGCCACAGCCGCACAAGCCGCACGTTTGTGCGGCTGATGGCTCCCCCGCCGCACAGCCGTCATCGTCAGCTTCGTCAGCCTCGTCGGGGGAAAAAGTGGAAAAAAGGCCGCCTACGCTCATGGCAAACCTGCTGAGCCAAGTGCGGCTTGGCGACCGTGATGCTGATTCAATTGTCGCCCACAGTCAACAAGAGACCGCCGAACTGACGTTTGTTGAGAAGTACGGCAAGTGTCACGAGATCATCGGCCGCGGGTCCTTTGGAGTTGTACGAATTGCTCACAAGCAGGCCTCGAAAACCAACAGGGAGCAGTTGTTCGCCGTCAAGGAGTTCAAGAAACGGCCCTCGGAGTCGGACCGTACCTACAACCGCCGGCTAACCTCCGAGTTTTGCATCTCTTCCTCGCTACAGCACCCGAATATCATCCAAACCTTGGATCTCTTGCGCGATGCCAAGGGCGATTTCTGCGAGGTGATGGAATTTTGTACAGGTGGAGATCTCTACACGCTGATTCTCGCCGCTGGAAAGCTCGAATATCTCGAAGCCGATTGCATTTTCAAGCAGATTGTGCGCGGCGTGAACTATATGCACGACATGGGAGTCGCTCACCGCGATCTCAAACCAGAGAACATCCTTTTGACGGCCTCGGGCGCCGTCAAGATTTCGGACTTTGGCAACGGTGAGTGCTTCCGCATGGCCTGGGAAAAGGATATTCACCTCTCTCATGGGCTATGTGGCTCCGCGCCTTACATTGCACCCGAGGAATTTCAAAAGGGCGAATTTGACCCCCGGGCCGTAGACATTTGGTCTACCGGGGTGATATACATGGCCATGCGCACGGGGCGCCACCTGTGGGCTATTGCCAGGGCTGAAGACGATGAGTTCTTTGCGCGGTACCTCAAGGGCCGCAAGGCCGAAAAAGGGTACGAGCCAATTGAATCACTCAAGCGCGCCCGCTGTCGAAATGTAATTTACTCAATCCTCGACCCCAATCCCCATCGAAGAATAACCGGTAAGCAGATCCTCAAGAGCGAATGGGGCATGGGAATATACGTTTGCGAGGCTGGCGAACTTGGGACTTGATGATGATTGGCTTTTTTTTTTAACCGAGTTGGCTATTTATTTATTATTTGCTAAGTGAGGAGGCAATACCATCTCGCTTTTGGGCTCTTCTGGACATTTTTTTGTGGAGTTGAAAAGGCCACAAGCAATGTCTGGAACAAACACTATAGGAGGAAATAGAAGAGAGAGATACTACGCTATACGCATATCCACTTTTCACCGGTCGGCCCCTATGACATTTCAATGTCTCGCCGCATCTGGTATCCGAATACGCCATTGTCATGGAATACACCATGGTGATACTACTTGGATAATCCCTGGAAAGCTTTTGTCTATGAATGGACGGGGGAAAATTTATTTTTGGACGCTGTTAAACTTCTTACTAATGTCACTTACGCTTAAGCGTTTCTTATTGTTCTTGCGGCGACAATTGCCGCTCGGAGCCACAGCCGACATAATTATCTTGCCGTCCTGGTGGTCGTAGTTAACAAACCCGTTCTGGTCAGGGGGGCGTTTGTCGAGCAGGTAGGACGGCGAGGTATATTTGCTTCTCTGTCGGGCCCCCGTGCCTGCTTTGGCCCGGGATTTCCGCTTAGACTGTTTCAATGCCGCCTCTAGTCCAGTGGCCATTGTAGAGGAGCCTGGAGGATACCCTGTCGATGTAATAGGTGATGGTTGAGGCGGTATGGGCGGGACTTGGAACGGTGCGCTGGGGTAGTATGACATGGGCTGGTAGTCCAGTGGAAGAGATAGCCGTTTGTGATAGTCTGTGGAAGCATGCGATGCAATTGAGGCAATAGACGAGTTGCGGCTCGATGCTGATCCCATGGTGAGTTGCTGCTCAACTGGCGATATCGATGCGGCAGCCTCAATGGGTGGTATCATGGATTCTATAGAGATGTAAGCTGGTGACGTCCCGAACGGTTCGCCATAGGCACTTTTTATGAAACCAGGGTAATTGACATCTATGGGGTTGTTTCTTCTGGTTAGAGTGGAGTCTGCATAGTCGCTTTGTGGTCGCAGTTGTTGATGGTGCTGGTAAGGATATACTGGTGGCGGCGGCTGTGGTATCTGTTGTATCAGATACGGCTGTCCTGGGCTGTTTGCCTGTGGCATCTGAGGTTGAGGTACGATAGGAGGCGCTTCGTGGTAGAGAAAGTCCTGTGCTACCATGGGGCTTTGCAATTGCGGCTGCATAGGGGGCGGACTATTGAGAAAGGATGGCAATGATTCTTCCTCTGGCGAATATGCTTGCAGCATTGGCCGCGACGGCAACTGAAGTGGTTGTGGTGGTGGTAGTGGCGGGGGCAGTCCAATTTTATACGGAGCCCTGATATAATTCTGATTGCCATAGCCCTGTTGCTCGCGCAAGTAATCGGGGCCATCGTCACTTGCCATTCGTTTAAGAGGGTTGGCCATGGTAGTGCGCTGCTGAGAGTGCTGCAGGCAATGGTAAGGAGAGAGAAGGCGCTGCCGTGGCAGACTGGAGCACGAGTATAAAGAATGTGAACAGGCGGTCAGGTTCTCAGTCAACACGGGGGAAACGGCGGTGAACATGTTCTTATTCAGTTGCTAAGGTGGAAAACAAGTGCGCTCTATCATAACCAATGCCATAACACGCTTGAACAATGCCGAACACTACCTGGAAGGATAAAAATAATCTCTCGTATAACGGTCCCCCTGGAAAGAAAAGGTGTATTCCAGCCCAAATGAGTGGATACGGTCTCGATATATATAAAATCTCTACACCATTAAAGGCAATTGAGATTGTATATATTTAATTAGAGATGTATTTTTATTAAGGGTATCTGGCTAATGAAACGGAGAGCTTCAGAAAAGAAATCCACGGTAAAAGAGAGTTACACCGAAAAAAAAAAGCAAGCCAACCAAGGAAGTCATGTCTCTTGTCGGGAGTGGATCGAATGGAATAATGGGGGCATGTGTCAGCTAATCGAACCGTTCGCTGCCGGATGGAAGTCTTTCTTCATCGCTGAAGTAGAAGTGAGATCAGTCCTGATTCGTATCGACCTACCCGGTGACTGCAGGTTACGATCAATCTAGAAATTCATCTCAAATTTAGGCAATCAGATACGACCGTAGATGCGTACGCTACTACTGTCAGTGATGAGTGATTAGATACTGTTGCTGGGACACCATTTTAGAGTACTAGCGCCTAAAGGGGTATCGTTTAATAGCCTTGTACCGATGCAAAAAGCAATCGGGGCTAAGGGAGGGTAAAATCGTGAAGCTGGTTTGCATTTTGCTGAAAAAGGAACCTTCTTAGCTTCATAAGCCAATCCGTCATTTCGAGCGACAGCCATTTCTAAGACCTTTGGAAATGTATGTCTGACACAGCAAATGGCTTCTGGGAGCCAAAGCTTCCATTCGTTTCCCGCATGGCACGTTCAAGTGTATGTTAAATTGTGCATGCATGGATTCCTTTAGCCGTTGAGCGCTAGTATGCAGCGCATGAGATGCATCTTTTGTGGGCTATTCATAATTTGTTCAAGTGCAACAGACGCCTCAATTGATACCGACAGGGGCAAAGGAGGAGAGCTGTGTGTCGAGGGGATCGTGGGGCCATCCAGGTTTCAGACTTTGTAACTCAATCCTCGGGCCAATTTGAATCGCTGGTTTCAGCTCTTTTGGAGATCTCTATACTAGCCACTCAATTTCTTGTAATCTTTATCCAATATATATCTGAATTGCAAGGTGTATTTATATTTTTTATTGTATCGTACGGTAGTATTTATTTATATCTGTTTATATAGCGCGGAGCTAACGATTCAATATTTGGAGAATATTTAGACGAGGTTATACCAGCTACAGTACTGTAATACAGTAATGTACATGTGCGAATAATTTCGGCTTTTTACAGTTAAGCGACCTGTGTAGCAGTGGAATAACGTATTGCTGACCAAAATTGGACATGTTCTTTGCAACTTTAAAGTCATTAGAGTTCGACTAGACCTTAGCAAGAGCAGTACCATTTACCAAGAAAGTAGATTCGTTACAAAGCGGTTAATCGACCCGTTATACGGGCGAAATATTATATCACTACAGCTGCGATAATGTTCTTTTCGAACAGCTTTTTTGTTCTATTAGCTGGGGACGTAAAGAAGAGTCCATTGTCATAAAATAATATACCAACTTGGTTGGAAAGATCAATACACTTTATCTCCAGAGAGAAAGGATCAATTGGCCGTAACGTAAATAACAAAGGGCTCCAAACTCTTAAGTTTTAAAAATCAGCTTACTACCTAACGATCTAACGAACTCGTTACGTATGCTATACGATAAAACCCTCAATAGATGTCGCTTCATTATCTTGAGTATTTAGCAGTAGGCATACCGTCACTACTATGCTTTGATTCATAAAGCCTCATCACTCGGACAAAATCCCCCTTGCTAAGTAATTACCATAACTCCTACAATTTATCCAAAGAAGAATCATAATCGCACAGCTTATAATCGCTACGTCCACCTACACTTACTGGTGCACCGTACCTAATTAGGATTAGCGGGGCAGTGACATGGTGATGATGAGCCGCATGTCACCCGCGCGCCTCGCCTCGCCTCACCTCCCGCCAGAACCGAAGCCTTGTCAGCACCCCACCCACCTTGGAGACTACGGCTACAACAACCCTTAACGATGAGTTGGAATGGATTCAAGAAGGCCATCAACCGGGCTGGCACCTCGGTAAGTAGGGAATTACTGATTACTGCAAATTATCAGCGCTAACTAAGCGTAGGTGATGATGAAAACCGGCCATGTCGAAAAGACGGTTGATAAGGAGTTTGAGATTGAGGAAAGGCGGTACAGAACGTAAGCGACTAATTGACCCATGAGTTGAGACGATTACTAACTAAAACCATATAGCATGGAGTCTGCCTCCACGAAGCTCCAGAAGGAGGCCAAGGGCTACCTGGACTCGCTGCGAGCCATGACGGCCTCCCAGACCCGAATCGCGGAGACCATTGATGCATTCTACGGCGACGCAGGCACCAGAGACGGCGTCAGCAAGTACTACCTCACTGCAGTCCAGGAGCTCGACTCTGAGACTGTCAAGGCGCTGGATGGGCCGTTCCGAGAGACCGTTCTCGAACCAATCACGCGGTTCTGCAGTTACTTTAATGATATCAACGAGGCTATCAAGAAGCGGAGCCACAAGCTGCTGGACTACGACGCGCTGAGAGCGAAAGTTCGGCGGCTTACTGAGAAGCCTTCCGATGATGTCACCAAGCTGCCGCGTCTGGAGAAGGAAATGAACATGGCCAAGGATGTCTACGAACAGCTGAACACGCAGTTGACTTCGGAGCTGCCGCAATTGATTGACCTGCGAGTCCCGTACCTTGACCCGTCCTTTGAGGCTTTGGTGAAGATCCAGCTGCGGTTCTGTACGGAGTCTTATACGCGTCTGGCTCAGGTCCAGCAGTACCTCGATGCATCGACAAGAGAAGAGTATGCCAATGGCCAGCTAGACTCACGGGTCGAACAGGTGCTGTTAAGCATGAGAGATCTGTCCATCACCTCCCTGGCCAATTGATTTTTTACCGCTAATATTTTTTTTGTATTCTATGAATTAACCCGTACCGTTGAGTTCGAGGGACCTTCGCGAAGCGAAGCCACGGGAGCTCGAGGGCTGGCCCTCGAATACATTCCACTAACTCCCCCAAACCCCCCCCTGTAGCTCGGCTCCGCCGAGGGTTACAGCGGGGCGTAGAGGATTTGGGTGACAAACTTGCGTGAGTAGCGGCTGGTGGACGCCACGGCAAGGGTTCCGTGCTTAATGGAAGTCGTGGCAAGGTGGTTCAGCACGACATGGTTAGGAATTGGCAGCACTGAGCTGTCGTCTTTGGTTACGCGGCCGCCATTGACAATTGCCGTCTCTAAATGCGGCGGTAGAGTCGGCGGCGCTTGGTAGCTCTCAGCAGGCACTTTTTCCGTCTCCCCAGTGAAGATGACGGGTATTTCTGTCACGTACTCTGGAGGAGGTATCGGTTCAGGTGTGGCTATTTCTAACGATTCTGGCTGCTCATCATCCGCCATTGGCTTGTCTGTCTCTAGGTAGTTGACGAAATTTCCTACCGAGTCGGTAGCAGTCGGCAGGTCATTGGACAGCTTTAGGCACCCGTCTACTACGAATTCAATTTTATGGGCCCCCGCTGGCACATTGACAATTCCAGTGAAAGTCCCGCTCTCAGTGCTAATATACACCATTAGTATTCGTCGTCAACGACAGGGAAAGTAGGACGATTAAAAACTTACTCCTTGACGAGGGGAAACATATACTTCCAGTCCACAAACGACCCGGTTACATAGACTCTTTCACCGCCCTGAGTCCATACGATCTTGGTGGGTACGACAGTCGGACCACTTAGCTCTAATACGCGGGGTTAGCGGGCCATTTTTTTTCAACAACAATTGTCTACGGAAACAAGCATCATCACCAAGACACTCCCCCCCGAAAGCAAGGCGCAATAAAGGAGTGTGGTGTGGATGTCATGACTTACCCACGAAGCCTCCGTCATCTTCGACAAGATCAACCTCCCGCCCCGATGGGACCCTGGATATAGGGATGGGCCGTGACGTATCGTCTGGCACTAGTAGCAAGCTTTCATCTAAGTGGGTTCTCAATTCAGCCTCTCTGTGCAAGGAGAACCCAGACTCGCCGCTACTTATTGTTAGCCTGTCGAGGTGTTCTACGCATTGTCAGTATACTATCAATTGGAAGACCCTTATAGAGAGGTCTCTGAAATGACTCCACGTACCCCTCAGCACCATTTCGTTCCGCTGGCTTTCGGCGGACTGCCTGTGATGACGACCGTGGGTCGAGCTGCTGTGCTTGCCGTGTTCATGCGATCCTGAATTGCCCATGAAAACACACACACACACCTGCGAATGATAACTTTCCTGAACCGTATAAACCTATCTAGAATTGATGTGAATATTATAATTATCCGTTACGACACACACTGGCTGCCTTGTCACCTTTTCTCGCGACAAAGTTCGTCTCGATGAGACAACTCACCACCTTCAGTCAACAAAGACAGACACAAACCTTTCTCTTTGACAAGTTGCCAGCCATGAAACCAGTTGTATTCATGAACCGCCACACGATAGTCTATTTGACGCGAGGCAGGACAGCTACTAGTCAGTTCTAGTACCAAAGAGGCGTTTCAAAGGTGATGGTCTTTGTTGTTTTTTTTTTTTCACGCCGCCCCCTGAAACCACGTTTTCCAAAAAAGTGGCATGAGCTTGTCTTCCATTTTTCAAGCTGTCAAACGTACGTCACAAGAAAGAGAAACCACCTCAATTGGATTCTTTGAGGCCCAATTGATGATGACATGCATATGCATTATAATCGTTCCAGCCGCACGCAGCCGCACCAGCGCCGCACATTATGTCATGCGCGGCTGAATTTTTTCACACCGCAGTCGGCGACACACCGGCCGCCGAAATCGGCGTCCCCACGAAAACACCAACCAACCAACCAATTCAGTCACCGGCGTCCTACCGCTTTTATAAACCCCTTCCGCTTCGAAGCATTTCTCTTCATTTCACTCAATTGAAAACGGGTTTATCATCATGACTCAGGTTAAAAAAGTTGTGCTTCTCGGTGGTGACCATGTTGGTCCAGCGGTCGTAGCTGAGGCGGTCAAGGTCCTCGAGGTGGTCGGTAAGGCTCGAAACGTCGAGTTCCAGTTCCAGAACCACCTTATTGGCGGAGCCGCAATTGATGCGACCGGAAGCCCTCTGCCGGACGAGACTCTCGAGGCCGCAAAGAAGGCAGATGCTGTGCTTCTCGGTGCTGTGGGCGGTCCTAAGTGGGGCACCGGCGCTGTGCGACCAGAGCAGGGCCTGCTTAAGATCCGAAAGGAGCTCAATCTGTACGCTAATCTGCGACCATGCAACTTTGCCAGTGAATCCCTGCTTGATCTGTCTCCATTGAAGCCAGAGGTTGTCAAGGGGACCGACTTTATCGTCGTTCGGGAGCTTGTTGGTGGCATTTACTTTGGTGAGCGAAAGGAGGATGATGGCTCCGGGGTTGCTTCGGACACTGAGCAGTACAGTGTGGCTGAGGTTCAGCGAATTACGCGAATGGCCGGCTTCCTGGCTCTCCAGTCCAACCCTCCCCGGCCAGTGTGGAGTTTGGACAAGGCTAACGTGCTGGCTTCTTCGCGGCTCTGGCGAAAGACCGTCACTGAGACTATTGAGAAGGAGTTCCCACAGCTGACTCTCAACCACCAGCTCATTGACTCTGCTGCTATGATCTTGATCAACCGGCCAAGCTCTCTCAATGGTGTCATCATCACCAACAACATGTTTGGCGACATTATTTCCGACGAGGCTTCGGTGATTCCAGGCTCTATCGGTCTGCTTCCATCGGCTTCTCTTTCGTCTTTGCCAGACACTAACACTGCATTTGGCCTTTACGAGCCGTGCCACGGGTCTGCTCCGGATCTGGGCCCCAACAAGGTCAACCCAATTGCCACTATTCTGTCTGCTGCCATGATGCTTCGGCTTTCGTTGAATCTTAAGGAGGAGGCCGATGCTGTGGAGGAGGCTGTGCGACATGTTTTGGACGCTGGCATCCGAACTGGCGATCTTCGTGGATCTAGCACCACTACTGAGGTTGGCGATGCTGTCGCCAAGAAGGTCCAGGAGCTCCTTGCCTAATTTTTTTTTTCATTGCAGCTATTTAAATGCACGATATGACTCAAATTACTATATGATTCGAATTACTGTAGTATTTCATTAACGTCTCGTTAAGTTAATTGAAGCAGTGGAGTATTCATGGGGGGACCAGTCCCCCTAAACCCCCCTGTGGCTCCGCTTCGCGGAGTTTGTCTGCACGTATGATAGGACAAGAAGAGAGCTTTCATCATGAGTTCTCATTAATATGGTACAATGACTTTTATTATAATCTCTCACTATAAATGATAAGATGATTATGCTATGATAGGATGGCTTTCAATGCCCTATAGAAGAACAATTATTAATATCACAGACGATAATAGCAAATGAAAACGACAACCATGAGAATAGCAATTGAAAAAAAATATATCTAGCAATCTATGGTGAGCTAATAAATACGGTTAGTTAAAGAACCAGGTTCTTATTCTCCGGCTTGGAGAACCACTTGCTTAATACAGAGCCGTCCTGGTTCTGCTGATAATACTTGACGATAAACTCATGCGCCTCGAGCTTCGCCTTCATATCCCGGTGCTGGATGTATTTCCGCCCCGTCTTGGCGACTAATGCAACGTTTTTAGGAGAATCGGCCGTTTTAATGCCTTTCAACTCTTTCTCCAATAGAGCCTTTTTCCGCTCCAGCTTATCCAGCTCCTTCTGGAGCGACAACAGTGGCTTGGGGCCAAATGTATCTGACTATATTAGCATGCCCTAGAAGAAATCAAAAAAATAAACATACCTCTGCCTGCTCGGCGTTTGATCATCTCCTCCATGATATTATTGCTCTTGGTGACGCACCGATCGTACTCCGCATTCAGCTTGGTGTACTTTTCCGACACGTCTTTGAGATTAGATCGAATTGGCGGCATCTTACCCACGCACTCTCGCAACTACAAATATACTCTATTCCAGGAAGAAGCAAGGGGGGTGGATGGTGGGAACTATATATCCGCGCTATTGTATCCGCATAATATCCAAATTTCAACTCGCCCGCGCACCGGCCTGTGCGGCTGAAGAGCGACAATGCAGCTTAATTCACACAATATTATGCAGGAACGCCGCGTGCGGCTCCTCGCGGTTGCCAAGCCGCACGCTCATTACTGCTGTACCGGTGAAGTGTATTCGAGGGCCAGCCCTCGAGCTCCCGTAGTTGGGGGCTCTGCCCCCAAACCCCCATCACTTCAGCCATCCCTCCGCGTAGCGGAGCCCCAGGGGGGTTTGGGGGGACTGGTCCCCCCATTAGTACTAGTAGATAGAATGTATTCGAGGGCCACTAGAGCTCCCGTTGATCCGCTTCGCGGAGTGTTACAGCTTAGATTTACCTGAGATAATTGCGTTCCAGTCGGCGGTGGTGAGCTTTTGGTAGCGGCCCCGGTTCCACCAGTAGAGGTCGCCTGTAAACTCGTCGTCCGTCTTGAACTTCTCCTTGCGGATTTTAAGAGTACCTGTGACCTCCATTGCCTCAGAAGTGAGCTTGAGGAATACGGGCACGGCGAAACTCGGGAGCCTCGATTGCATTAGGTGTGATAAATTATCCATGTCGAGTGGGCCGTTCGTTTCGATAACGGCAAACCCTGCGCGCCCGTCGTGGTTCGGAACCGACTTGCCGACGACTGCGACCTGGACTATATTCGGAATCCCCTGGAAGGCGGCCTCAACTTGCGTCGTCGAGACATTCTCGCTCTTCCATCTGAACGTATCCCCCAGCCGGTCGGCAAAGTACATGGGTCCATCCGGCGTCACCCGTATCAGGTCTCCGGAGTTGACATAGGCGTCGCCGCGTTTGAATACATTGCGGCATATCTTTGCCTCCGTAGCTGCAGGATTCTTGTGGTACCCCGGGAAGAAAGCCGCGAGGTTCTGCGGGTCCGGGGCCCTGACTAGAAACTGGCCCGGCTCGTTGGGCCGAACCCGCTCGCAAAAGCCCGTCTGTGGGTTGCGATAGATCTCGGTGGGGTCGTCGGGGTCCATTCTCACCACGGCGTAGGCAATTTTGTTCATGACTGCCTTGGCCAGCGGGCCACAAAGAGAGATGCATCCTTCGCCGAATTCTCCTGACTGGAATACAGTCAGGGCCATAGGCAATTCTGTAGCTCCGTAGAGCTCTCCAACGTACTTGATGCCAAATCGCTCTTTGAAGCGACCCCATACGTCTATCTTCATACCACTCCCGCATGCAGTAATCGCACTATGGCTGGTGTCGTCGGGGCCCTGCGGGCTGTTAAGCAGGTACCGGCAGGTCTCGCCAACGTACTGGATGCAGTTGGCGTCGCTCAGCTTTACCTGTGTCCAAAACGTCCTTGCAGAGAACTTGGTACCAATGGCATACGTTCCTCCGTGGTGGAGCACCGAGAGCAGGCCCATGATCGCCCCAGTTGAATGGAAGAGTGGCATTGGAGAGTACATGATCGTGTTTGCGTTCATCTTCATATCTTTGCCGTAGGCCCGGGGGGTCGTGAGCACTCTTCGCCAGGACACTTTAGCCGACTTAGGCAGTCCGGTGGTCCCCGAAGTGTATATCATCATCGCGGTCTCGGCGAGCCCATGCCAGGATCGACAACTATCTGGAGCCCGGTAGATCCGTAAACTAAATGCCTCGCATATCCACTGATCATCTATCAAAACGCAAGTTTGGGGAATTGCCGATTGGATAGCTTCCATTGCTGGCTGCACGCTTTCGTCGTACAATACTAATCTTGCCTCGGATATCTTTATGCTGTGCTCCAGCGAGCTGCTGACGAGCTTGTTATTAATCATGGCCGGAATTGCTCCTAAAGTCCATAGTGCAAACCACAGAAACACATATTGCGGACCATTCTGGAGATTGAGACATACCACCTCTTTTGGCTGGACATCGTAGCGGGATTTAAGCATGTTCGCTGTCTTGAGAACATTTTCGTACAGTTGTTTTGCCGTATAACGCTCG
This sequence comes from Blastobotrys vanleenenianus, assembly GCF_965637985.1. Lineage (NCBI taxonomy): Eukaryota > Fungi > Ascomycota > Dipodascomycetes > Dipodascales > Trichomonascaceae > Blastobotrys > Blastobotrys vanleenenianus. Next base: position 971,983 of record NW_027481886.1, on the reverse strand, counting down.
ACTTCGAACAAGTGATCCAAGCCGTCTTCATATCTCTCAGGGTACTCATGGCAGATTTGTCTAGGGTAGATGAGGATGGGCTTATCAGGTACAGTCTCAACGAGTTTCTCGAGTTGCGTCAAGAACGAATGGGGTTCAAAGTTTCTCGCCGCTTTCTTGAAATACAGCCTGATCCGAGCCAGATTATACAGGAGCTTAATGTCCCGCCGTACTAGATACTTCGAATCCAAGTAGGCTGCCACAAGCGCTAACCCTGCCGCTGTCTCCATACTGTACCACAAACAATATAAAACTGGTTATCAATACCACTAACAATAAAAACTGATGATCGAGAGTTACAAACCCGTTTTTATATACCGGTACAACCGGAAGATACAATTCCCGTTGGTCCAGCTGTATACATAATGACCATCTGGCGATCTATGCTTCCACCGCCCACCGGTTCCCGATCTCTTGCACCTGGTGCATACGGCACATTATTACCCTTGTACAAATTGCCCAGAATTGAACCATATTTTCTAATCAGAGGCGCAGACTTCGACGACAAACCAAAAGCCGGAATACTAGGCCAATGAGCCGTTTTGGTGGGTCAAAAGGCGGATCAGGGTTGTGAAGAAGCATAGAGCACGGTGTAATAGCGTATCAGGCCCTGGTATGCCGAGTGGTCTCCACATCTAACGAGGTTCGCCGCATCAATGTTTAGCGGGCTATTCGGTTCGGGATCGCTGAGCATTGCCTGGACCGCCGTCAGCGCAGAGGACAAGGTCCACGCCGGGGTCCACTGCGACTTCAATACGTCCAGGCACACTTCTCCGGTCTTACCTAGGTTAGCTTCTCTCTCCACATAACTAAGAAAACCCTATCGCCCTAGCCGAGAGGTACATACATCAAAATGGATATTCGGATGACAGATCTTGGTCAGGAAATGCATTTCTGGTGGCTGGAGAGGGTAGGTAGCAGGCACTTTGATCCGTATCTTCCACTTTCCCCCTTCATACGGGGTATCTTGGGGGCCCTTAAGCACCGCGATCCATGCAAACAGGTTATCTTCGTTCTCCAGGTCCAGGCTCTCAAGGGCCGGATTGGGGTCAGTATTAAACGTCGCTAGCTCCTTTATTAGTCTCTTCGAAGCCATTGTTGTAGGTTGGTAGAACTCCAAGCACTATGGGCTCTTCATAGTGGGGTACATCTCGGAGTGTGCCGAGGCTCGGTTAAGTTCCATCGTAATAGTTAAGCAGTTATGTTAGGTACGCGTTTACCGTTGACTTAATTAGATTTCTAATTTACCAACATTGATATTCGATCAATGGAGCGCTGTAGTTAATTGAGCCAAGTCACCGACTATTCTATATTATAACACTATCAAGCTCATGTATATCTGATAAAGTGCCTCTTTTTTGGCTTTCCAATTGATAATATCTGTGCAACGTTAAGTACCGGCCGGTAGTTGTCAACATTTGTCCAGCCGTGTGGCGCGCGCGAAACGCGTACGATCGCGTAAATTAATCCTTCGACAAATCACTTAGTGGCTTTAGTTATAGATTTGCCATGGGAAAATGCGACACCGTTCGGATGATGCGGTTGAGAGATTGAGATCAACATTCTCTGCTGTCGATGAATCAGACGAACAGCTGCTAGAGTTCTTGAGAAATAGATCACACGTGCTACACTCCATCGTGTTAGCTGTCGACGAGATAATTGTCCCGGCCACAGAATCTATCCGTATGTCTTCTCCACACTGATTTCATGAAAAGGAACTAACTAGATCAGGAGATGCGGATTTGGTGGAGAAAATTGGCATTGTTCTGACCAAGATCTTTGAAAAATGCCCAGATCTACTCAGAGAACAGACAAGCGGGAAGAGTTTAAACTCGTATATTTTCACCCGGGTTGTACCGCTGCTGACCTCCGGAGATACCCAGGTCCGGTCAATGGCAGCATCCTTGATTGAGGAAATACTAATCGGTAGCAATTTCTTAGCCTGCACTCGTGGGACCAAGGAATCGGCTTTTGAAGCATTTGTGTACGACCACTGTACAGAATTCGCTGACTCTTTGGCTAAGAATTCCAATACTACTACTTCTCTACCGCACAACCTTACGGATGCTTACCGAAAACCATACAGCCAGGCTCAGATCATAGATCTCGTCCTGTTACTCACTATAGCCATGCTAAGAAGCGCAACCCTAGGCGCCAAAATGCCGCTAAGCACTCACTCCCGGCAGATGGTGTCGTTCGTCCGGAAGCTTCTGGTCAATCTTGGAGTCATGTATCAACCGAGCCCACGCCAGCTCCATGAAAGGCTCAACAGTAAGCAGATGGGCATTCTTGTTGAGTGCATTGTTTTCGCGTTGACGGATGCAGACCTACAGATTGATGCTTGGATGGCCCTTGCAGTGGGAATTTGCTCCAGTAGAGAATTCTCCACGGAAGAGTATATTAATTCGGCAACAAAAACAGTCTTGCTTCTCGCAATGGGTGTATTCATCGCAGGGAATAGCCTCTCAGGAGGCACGACTTCATACATTACCCAGGCACTTGGCTCAATTGATTTTATAGATGCCGATCTAAGTGATGCTATTGCAGTTCTGCGTGCAGTTATAGAGAACGGTGACATTCCTACTGTTCAGTTTACCTCAGACAAGCTTAAAACCATGTACGCTCGAATTGTGGCTAATACCCTTGAATACAAGCATGGGTCCGACCCCTGGAAAAATCTCTTCAACGGTGAAGTGCACAGCTTTTCTCAGCTGTTAGACGCTTGTACGAACGAGTTTGCCAATTTCTCGGCCCAGCGACAGTGTGAATTTTTACATCAAATTGGTCTTTTAGCCTGTCATCTAGCGGGGAACATGATATCTGATACATTCTGCGGCGATTGTGATGGCTCAATTCCTCATTTCACTGAAAAGCGGCAAAAATCACCGGGATTTAAAGGAATACTTTTGACTCTATTGACCCATATTACTTCCTACGACCCCCCTCGTATCGATCTCCATTTAGCATTCGCTAACATGCTTCGTCGTATCCTTGCATCATTTGAACCAGAGTTTGAGTTTTTTCCCACTTCCCAAATCTCACAATGGATTGTTTCGAGTTTCGAGGCGCCTTCGAGAGACTTACGGGTTTGTGCTGGACGGCTTTTTCCCTATCTCTATTTGTCCGAGAGCTCTACCTCGAACAGGGCCAAGATCACCGACTATCTTTTCAGCAATGCAAACAATCAAAGTGCAGATGGACTTGAAACGACTATACTGGCACTATCCGAGGTGTCATTGGTTTGTGACGGGGAAACTCTGAATGCAATTTTGTTGCAGCTTATTGATTTTCTCAGTTCTGGTCATCCATACATCAACTCGCTCTCGTTCAGCCAGCTTCAGGCTATCGCAAAGATGAAGGCAATTTCCTGCTATCAGTTGTTTAACCCATTCTGGGAGACAATCAGCATCGACGTTGTGAAACGCTACAACAAATCGCCTGGCTTCTTGACTACATTTGTCGATCTCCTCGGCATCTCGCAAGAGGAGTTCCTCAAACGGACCGCCTCACATACTGTACCATATCTTGTTGTGCAAAGAGAGTTCGGTGTAATCGAAAGCATATCCCACGCATGTGGCTACGAGAGTCTTCAAAAGTTCTATCTTAAGCATATAAGTCGCATCATTGCCGTCTTGTTGATGAAAGCGTCCATGAACAACGGAAACCCTCAGACCATTGCATCGAATATTCAAATGATTCTTGGCGAAACAAAAGCGTTTCCCAATATTGACTTCCAAACTGTCGCATCTCCATATATGATTGAAATTTCGTTTGAAGTGCTCAAGCAGTTTCACGGCAGCAACGAGGGCACTATTATCAACGCATTCAAAGTGCTGGCTTTTGCAAAGTATCCTAACGCTTCGGAGGAAGATCTGCTTGAGAAGTTCTTCAACGTTAACATGGTCCCTCAGACAGTCATTCATATCTCTGATACGATTCGAAGCGTTTTTTCAAAAAAGCCATTCACCGTTAAGATCCAATGTTTGAAAGGGCTCTCCATGTTAATTAAGATCTCACCAAGTGCTGTCATTGCGAATGCTGTGCCTCAAATTTGTGCTATTTTACAGTCTGCGCTGGAAACCGAAGTCATTCAACTGGAGGCTTTGAAAACATGGTCCGTCCTAGTTCAAAATCTTAATAACGAGAGTTTGTCGAGTGTAATCACTTTGACATTCGCAATCATTATTCAACGATGGAGTGACTTTCGGCCAGAGACTCGGCTCGAAGTGAAGGGTCTGTTTGAATTTCTAGTATCCCAGAAGTCGACCATGTTGAAGGATATCATGAAGCGCCAGAGTCTTCCAGCACTAAATTCCATCCCTTCTTTGAAAGAATACGGCCTTATGTTTGATTCAAGCGACCCACCACAGCGAAATCCTTATCAAAAGTTGAGGCTCCTTATTATTAGGTGCCAGGATGAGAATATTTACGTTGTTCGACAAACTGTTTTGGAATTGAAGGAATTTCTTTCAGCTAACACAATATCTGTCGTTGACAGCATAAACGGCGAGCACACTAAGACAATTATCGAGGACCTGGTTCGAACATTGTTTGACGTCTCTTTTAGATTCCACTCCTCAGAGTCTGATATCAGCCTACTGTGCATGGAATGTTTGGGAAAGGTAGGTGCAGTCGACCATCACAAGCTTAGTGTTGCCCTGGAGGGCAATGACTTTGTGCTGATTCATAACTTCGAGTCCGGCAGGGAATCAAAAGCCTTGGTTGTCATATTGCTTGAGAAATTCCTAATAAAGAATTATAGGGCATCCAGAGAACCCAGTATCCAACTATTTCTGGCATGGGGCATTCAAGAGCTGCTCAGATTCTGCAATTTGACACCACAGAACTACAAATCATCGACCTTATGGGAACAGTTCAGTGAGGTATCGAAAGCAACATTATATCCGCTTTTGAGTACAAAGTATTCTCGGCCTGCTGGCCCGTCCCCTGATTCATCTTTTCCTATATACTGTGATGAGATTAACTATAGCCATTGGCTAAGAAAGTTCTCATTAGTATTGATGTCAAAGGCTAAGGGATCCAATGCTGAAAAAGTATTTGGTGTGTGTCTGAAGTCTTTGAGAGACAAGAGCCACGGTCAAGGCGTCTTGAACTTCTTGCTCCCATATTCTGCACTGAATGTCATTCTAACAGGCTCCGTTGAGGACCGGAACTGTATACAAGAAGAACTCAAGCTGGTTTTGAACTCTCCAATCGAATCCGAGAATGCGACTGGCTCATCTTTCCGACAAACAGCGTTCCATTTGGTTGACTATTTTACCAAATGGGTAAGAGAAAGAAGAAAGATTAACACAATTGAAAATGATCGTCAATGGGCACTCCATAAAAAGGCACAGAAGCATTTAGATGCTTCAAAGGGGAATATTAACGACGATGAGATGATACTGATCGTGGAGGAGTTTTTGCGCGGGTTTTCACCAGATTTCTTAGCCCAGAGGTCATTCGAGGTTAAGTCTTTTCCAAGAGCAGTTATGTACTGGGAAAATTTCTTGAGATCCCAGAGCAATGATGACAATACGCGATACGAAATATTGTCCAAATTCCAGGACATCTATTCCAGTATCGATGATCCCGATTCGCTTGAAGGAATTGCTTCAGAATTTCCAGACTTCAATATCGAGCAGCAAATTCTACGGTATGAGGGGACAGGCAAGTGGGAATATGCTATTGGATGCTATGAGGCAAGCATGGATCGCCTTGGCGAGTGGGAAATCTCGGAGGAAAATACCGGTCGCATGATGAACTGTTTGAAACAGGCTGGCCGATATCAAGACCTACTTTCGCGATTAGAAGGTGTCTATTGCCCGCATGATGAATGGGTGAGACTCGGAACAGAAGCCTCTTGGATGTTAGGCGACACAAAGTCTCTCTCTAAATGGGTTATGCGAGGTAGCTCTGAGAACAACTATGAGGCGAACATTGGGAATGCCTTTTTGGCCCTAGGCAGAGGAGACGAAATTGAATTTCGAAATCGAATTACCTTGGCAAGGAAGAATCTTACTGAGGTTATTTCTCCGAGGAAGGTGTCCTCTCTTGCTCAAGTGAACGCTGAATTTGTTAAACTTCACGGTTTGACTGACTTGGAGATTCTTGCGCCGCTAATTGGTGCTGAAAAGTCGCGAGAGCTGGATTACTATCGAAGAATCTCGGGGTATCTTGATTCAAGGATGGAGGTAGCAGGGTCAGACTGGAGCGCAAAAAGATTTTTATTCTCATTGCGGAAAGCAGCGCTAACGTTTATTAATGCTTCGAAATTTGAAAAAGAGATTGGTACAATTTGGGCTGATATGTCAAAAATTGCCAGAAAGCAGAACCAGTCAGGGATCGCATTACAGGCATCGTTATTTGCTCAGCAGTTCGGCTCTGTTATGGGCAAAGTGGAGAATGCAAATGTACTATGGGAGCAGGGAGATCAAAAACAAGCAACCGCATTACTCGAGACTGTTATTGATGAAGATACCCAGCGGGCTATGAAGAATTATCGGGCTGTTGTAATACACCAAATTTCCAAGGACAAGGCTAAAATTGCTCTAAAGCATGCTACTTGGATGGACTTTGCTGGCGAGGAGGGAAGTGATTCTATTCTCATGCGTTATAAGGCAATCACAAAACTCCATCCGCGATGGGAAAAGGTTCATTATAAGCTTGCAATGTACTACAACAAGCTGTTTGATTCTCAAGCACAGCTGCCAGCGTCATCGCACAACGTTGAATTGTAAGTATTCAGCACGTTGTTTGATACTGAAACTAACTGACCCATTTTTTTCGTTTAGTGAGGATGGCTCTTATGTCTTGTCTATGGTCAAGAACTACCTGCAGTCGTTACAATACGGTGTAAAGCACATTCACGAGACGCTTCCTAAGGTCATTACAGTTTGGCTAGATTATGCTGCGAATTACAACAAAGTTTCGCCAAACTGTCGATTCAATCGAGAGAAGCTCATGGCAAACAGGAGGAAGTCATTGAAAGATACGAACGAACTGATTCGAAAGTTCAGTACCAGACTCCCTGCTTATATTGTAAGTTTGAGCTGAGTTCTTTCTTTTTTTGTGAAGCTAACCTTGGTAGTTTTATCTTGTGATATCGCAGTTGTTATCACGATTAAACCACGATCATAAAGAAACGTTTGGACTGTTGAAGACGATCATTTTCGAGATTACCAAGAACTACCCTTCTCAAGCGTTGTGGTTTGTCATAAGTGCTACCAGTTCAGATGATAAGGCCAGAGAAGAGCGTGCTCGAGAGGTCATTGAAGCTCTGTTAGTAACCAATTCTGGCATAGAAGGACTAAGAGAAACCATCATTTCGGCCAGAGACTTCATCAACGCTTTGGTGGACTTCACGCAGCGCTCGCAGTCGAAGAGTGAGAATAACGCCCTTAAGTCCACCCTTTCTAAATTTGGATTCAGGAAATCAACCATGCCGTGCAATCTGGCGGTCCCCGTCCAGGCTATGATGACAATTACCTTACCCTCGAACCCAGAGGCAATAAAATATCACAAGCCTTTCCCGTCGTTTGTTACCATTAACCACATTGAGGAGAATATAACCATTCAAAGTTCGATGCAACGACCGAAGCGAATTGTTATTGTTGGCGAGAATGGTGAGCGATATAAAATCCTGTGCAAGAAGGAAGATGATTTGCGAAAGGATGCCAGGACCATGGAGTTTTCACAGAACATTGATAATATTTTGGTGAAGGACGACGATGCCAGCAAGCGTCATTTGAGGATTAATACCTATCAGGTCATACCGCTAACAAGCAGAAGTGGGGTTATCGAATGGGTTGATGGTGCAGTTGCGTTCAGAGAGATCATTACCAAGATTTACGCCTCCAAGGGCAAGAAGATCGACTGGGGATCACTAAAGAAGCAATACACGGAGATGAACAGTGCTGCAGAGGATGACAAAGTTTCCTTGTTCAGAAAGGTGCTCCAGCAATATCCACCCATTCTACATGAATGGTTCCTAGAAACTTTTTCGGACCCTGTCAGTTGGCTCGAAGCACGGACGCGCTACGTTAGAACACTAGCCGTTATGTCCATTGTGGGCTACATTCTCGGGCTCGGTGACCGCCACAATGAGAACATCCTTTTCATCAAACGAACTGGTGCAATCATGCACGTCGACTTTGATATGCTGTTTGATAAGGGCCTAACCCTGGCAATTCCTGAACGAGTTCCATTCCGACTGACAAACCATATGGTCGACGCAATGGGAATTTGTGGTTACGAGGGTCTGTTCCGAAGAAGCTGCGAGGTTACCCTTAAGCTTATGCGGGCCAATGAGGGGCTGTTAATGAACGTTCTGGAGCCGTTCCTCTACGAGCCGTTTGTTGACTGGACTAATAATTCCACGCACTCCCGCTCTCACGTCGTTATCAACGACCTCCGCGTAGCCAAGTCGCCAGAGGAGGCGTTCGCTACTATCCGGAAGAAAATCCGCGGCATTCGGGGCCAGGATACGCTACCTTTGAGTGTCAGCGGCCAAGTTGAGTATCTCATCAAATTGGCTGTTAGCGACGTCAATCTTGCCAGTATGTACGTCGGCTGGGGGTCATGTTTCTAACGTTATTTATTGTATCATAGATATTAATTCAATTGCTTCAATTCTATATAGCAGTTTCACTTCTACTACTCCTCCGCCAACTTCATCGTATACCGTTGCTATCCGCTTATCAAATACCCCTCATGCAGGCGATGATGACATTGTTTGCAGCCCCCCGGACGCATGTCTCAGATAGCGATGGGGACCTTTGCTCCCGGGTTTGACCTTCAAAGAGCAATGATTTCTAGGGCTTCGTATAAAAGGACAGTCTAAGCCTAGCTTCAACTTGAATTGAATTGAAGACGGGTTTCTTTTATTTTCCGAGCAATTCTGTATACGCGTGTATATTAACGTGGGTGCAGGAATAAGAAAATCGGAGTTACCAAGATCGGAGCCATACATTCGCCAAGGTCTACTAAGCCCTCACAGTGGCTTGATCCCGAGATAATATTGCAACCAACTTGCATCCCTCGTGGAATATTTATACTGGCTGAAAGCTCCCCTCACGGGCATCCTTAAGCAAGTAAAAAATGGGGCTTCGAAAGGTGTTCAAGAGCCTAACGGTGCACCACGACCCTGTTGCGTGCACTCCGCCTTCTAGTCCAAACAAACCACCAGACCAGCGACAAATCTACCATAATCGGTACAATCATGGCTGTAATCTCGGTGCTATGTTTGTTCTGGAGAAGTGGATCAACGACCGTCCGTTCGGCAGGGATGCCAAGGGAACCTCTGAGCTCGATGCTGTGGAGTCGTTGGTCAAGGAAAAGGGCATTGCGGCGGCCAAAAGCCAGTTTGAGGAGAGCTGGAAGAGCTGGCTCACCGAAGATGACTGGAAGTACCTGCAGGATGTTGGAGTAACTTCGGTCCGGGCGCCAATTGGTTACTGGATGGTGGACAATGGCAAATTCTGCCATGACACTCCATTTGAGAAGTATAAGGAGGTTTACAGCAATGCTTGGGTTCTGTTCAAGAGCTTAGTGATTGAGAAAGCCGCGGAGCACAAAATTGCTGTCCTGGTTGATCTCCATGCCCTCCCAGGCGGTGCCAATGGCCAAGACCACAGTGGTACCTGTTCCGGTGAGGCCGACCTGTGGGGGTCTTCCAAGAACGAGCATCTCGCATATGATGTGCTGGTGTTTTTGGCCAAGGACATTGCTCCGTATGACAATGTTTGCGCCCTTCAAATCCTCAACGAGGCTCCGTATGGTACTGAAGACGGACATCCGGCCAAGATACAGCAAAACTTCTATCTCGGAGCCATCAAACGAATCAGAGAAGTGAACCCGGAAATTCCGCTTGTCGTATCAGACGCATGGGACCTGGGTACATGGATCAATTGGATCAATGAGAAGGAGGACCATCTGGGTGGCCAACAGCTGGGTGTCATGCTTGATACCCACGTTTACAAGTGCTTCAGCGACGAAGACAAGAGCAAGTGTCCATGTGACCTGGTCAATGATGTAGACCAGGCCATCCAACAAACAGACAAAGTCGATGTTATCGTTGGTGAGTTTTCGTGTGTTCTGGATGGACAGTCCTGGGCCAGGCACCAGGGTCAACCGCGAGAGGAGGTCGTCAAGGACTACGGCAACAAACAGTCGCAGCACTTCTACCACCGAGCAAGGGCTGGCCACTACTTCTGGACGTACAAGTTCCTTCACGGTTCTGGAGGGGAGTGGGATTTCAGAGAGATGACCAAACAGGGATGTCTTCCGAGCTTCAAGGTTTCCCATCAAAAGCCGCAGGAGTTCTTTGATGGCGAAGTGAACAGGCGATTCGAAAAGGCGAATGCTGAGCATAGTAGTTACTGGCGCAATGTGGACAGCAACCGAGACTGGGAGCTGTGGCGCTTCCAGCAGGGCTTCTACATGGGCTTTGCTGACGCCCGGGAGTTTGACAAGTTTGAGCATTCGGAAATTGGCCGCTTGAACGCGTGGAGAAGGTCGCGACAGGCTGAGCATATTCGGGAGAAGGGTACTAGCGACCTTGTTTGGCAGTTTGAACATGGCTTCAATCAAGGTGTGGATGCTTTCCTTGAGGCAAGACGTGCCTAACCAGCCCAGTGCTGCTAATCTATTATACTTTATTAACTTATAATGGGGGAAAATTGATTTATTCATCTGTATCCATTACTTTGTTTATCTCTAAGGCGAAATGGGAACTGAAATTCAATCACGGACATACTATCGCAGTACCCGGTACCAGGCATTGACAAAGTGCCGTAAACTACAGTTACATGGACCCCTGGGGCTCCGCTTCGTGGAGCTAGTAGCCACCAATAGTTATCTAGCCAATTGAAGCTACGGAGAGTTCATGGGGAAACCAGTCCCCCCAAACCCCTCCTGGAGCTCCGCTTCGCGGAGGGATTGCCGCTAACAATATTTTTTGCTTTGGAATTGGAGCAAAAAATAAAGCTTCCATACACCAGCGGGTTATGACCCTCATATGATCCTGTGAAGTGCGTCTATGATATCTGTGGTATGATTAGGAAGTGTGTCTATGAGATATGGTGTACATACATAATTCATTTTCCCTCCCCCCCCATGCTTTCCTCCCCTATCCTAGTTGTAATTGGGGGACTGGAGCTCCCCTTCGCTTTGGTTGATAAGGACGGGGGTTTGGGGGCAGAGCCCCCAACTACGGGAGCTCGAGGGCTGACCCTCGAATGAGAGACTCAGGGAAAAGCATATACAATGACATATGAATAAAGTATTAATAATGCGATTTTATCAATTATTCGGTTATAAAACTACAACAGAAGCTACCAAAGCGAGAATGATGGCAGAAGCGGCCATCGGAACCTTGGAGGCAGAATTACCCTTGACACTAAGGGTAGGAGCAAAGCCAGGACCCGTCGTGTTGACTGCCGAATCATCGGTAGTGCCGTCCCAGCAATACTTCTGGAAACACTGCTGGCACTGGGCGGTCGGGGTCTGGCCCCGTCGCTCGACCTCCCGCTGGATAATGGCACAGGCGACGCAGCTGGGCCAGTCGCTGTCAAGAGTGCTGTTCTGTCGAGTGACAACATTGTAACCGTTCTGGATCATACCAGCGACCTCCTCCGTGGAGTAGGACATCTTGAAGGTCGAAGTGTTGGAGAAGAACGAGTGCGCGTAGTTAGCGACGTACACAATGAGAGGAGGAATGTAAAACTCGTCGCTGGTGTTTAGGTGCTTGTCCGCCAACAGCGAGGTCAAATTACTGCCATTGCAGCCAAAGAAGGTTGGCCGCTCAATGAGACCTTGGTTGATGAAGGTCGTCGTATCTGGCACGTAGGGGAAGATTGTGTTGTTGGAAGCGGCCTCAAACTGTCGCTCGTAGCTGTTAACCATAGAAGACCCATTTGGCCACGAGTAGGTGGTATCGGCCGAGTTGTCAAACGCAAAAATGACATCCACTTGTCGCTCGGGCTGGATAAGCGGGTAGAGCGGAATGTTCTGGTTGTCTTCACCACCGTCTACGAGGGTAAGCCACTCCGCCTGCTCGATAGAAGAGTTGCCGAAGGTCGTATCCTTGAACGGGTTTGGAGCGTAAATAGCAATATCGTCGTTATCCTGGCCCAGCTTCTTGAGAATGTCTTCTGCCAGGTCGTAAACGACACCAGACACTCCAGTAGAATTGAGCTGCAGAATGAACTGATTGAACAGCGAAGACGAAGTGCCGAGCACGAATCCGGCCTGGTCGAAGCCTCGGACGCACTGGTCGCCAGTGGGCTTACCGTTACTAACATTGGTTCCAATGTATTCCAGGTCTGTGAAGGCATAGAGACTGGGGTCCCAAGACCCCAGCTCGTACGGATTGAACTCGAACACAGTCGAGTTGAGCGCAATGATCGTAGTATTGGGCTCTCGACCGTCTGCTACGACAATGGGGAACGGCATGGAGTGATTCAGAAACCCGGGGAAGTTCTGGATATCGCTCCACGACATAGCTGGCCCGCCCTCATCAAGGCCAATGAACTGCTGGCTGAGGCCCCGGCCCCAGATATCAGTAATTGATGTGTTGAAGCCGGCATCCTCCTTAGACTCCACATCGTCCTTAATGTCGTCCCAGTACTTAGCGGTGGAGAAGATGTCGGCCCCACCCGGGTTCACAATGGAATGCTCGAGATCCCACAGGTCCTTAGAGCCCTGGAGAGCCTGGACCGACGTGAAATTGTTGAGAACAATCGAATTCAGGAACCAATTGCCTCCGGAGAGCCCGGCAAAGTACGTAGACGCCTGGACAAGCCCACCAAGGTGGCCCGAATTAGTGGAATTAATTGTCCGGTTGTCCAGAGCAGCGAACTGGCCCGCTCCACATAGCATGGCACGGTACCCGCCGCCAGAGAAGGCAAGGGCGATGTTACTAGTCGTGTTCGAGAAGAACGTGTTCACGTCAAAATCGGTCAAATTAGCCCGGTTGAAGAAGTCCAGCAGAGCCGGCTTAATCACCTGCTGTCTGCTCTGGACCCAGCTCTTCTCACTATCGCTAATATCGCTGGCAGCCCGCACAAAAGTGTCGACTTTTGGGCACGACACGTTCCCAGGGGCATACGAGTTGGTTGGTGACCATGCGACCGCCCAAGAAACTAGCAGCGCAAAGAATATGGCGAATGGAAACATATCGCCAGTCTTCAGGTACTTATCACTGCTTCAAATGCAAATTTTTTTTACTTTCTCCTGATCCTGTACAGTCCGCCTTTAACTCTGCAGGTTACGGTGTGTGGAAATGGTTGAAACAAGGAGGAGGAATAAATACAAAAAGGTAACTCCACAATTGAGTATAATGGTCGAGACCCTCGTAAATCAACCCAGGGATCTACTATAACTTTTATATAACCCTGTCCTTTTTTATTTTCACACTGCAGCAGGTTGGTCGATATTTCAATCGGCACTTCACGGAACTGCCTGGTACCCATGCAGTGGACCCTTTCCAAACGATCGTGACTTTTGAAACATTAATACATCATCGCCTGTCCCCTGTGTTTTGGGTCTCGGTACCACCATCAAACTCCGTTCCGAACAGCCAAATATTGCTCTATATATTACCGGTTTAACTACAATAATATGCCGAGCCGTAGTGGTGTTGATTGTCATCTGTTGATGGCTGTGGGCTTAGCCGAGTCATGTCATTCTAAGCCTCGAAGAAGGACCTTAGCATATGATGGTTCGACGCGGTGCCGTGTGTTACGCGACAGATCGGCCCGGCTCTCCGTGTGGCTAAGTTGACTACAGTACCAGTAGTATCGTACTGTACCTGTAACTTTTCAAGGCATTCTGTATTTAGACCACAAGTTAGCCGCATGCGCATGCAAAGTGCTTAATACTCGCCAACTCCCCCGACGGCCAAATACAATGCAATGTCAGGCATAGGCTCCGCGAAGCGGCGCTACAGGGGGTTTGGGGGACTGGTATGTATTCGAGGGCCAGTCCTCGAGCTCCCGTAGCTCCGCTTCGCGGAGGCTTTCTGTATCAATCGTACTTAATGCATTCGATAGATGATATCTGGAAGGTAATACCCATGTTTAAAGTTACATGTAGTGGATGCGGCGTGCGGCGTGCGGCTTATTGAGACATATGTCCTACCTGCCGAAGCCAATGTTCTGAAATTACCGCTTTTCAGTGCTCATCAAAGAAGAACGTTTTGTATAAGGTCTCGGTTTATATATTAGAGAGCGCAATTATCCTTCCGGTAGATTATAAGCCGCAATTGCAGTGTAGTGCCTTCTTGAAATACATGAAAGGCCTCACGCGATTAAAAAAATACACTATACCGGTAGTCCAATATTATACACTTCGACTCTAGATTAAATTAAAACATTATTCTCTGGATATCTTTCGGATACTATCGCGACTAGGTAATTTGGCCAGAAATAGTTGTCTATTGTTAGGGACCCTCCGCGCAGCGGAACTACGGGGGTTCGGGGGCTGGCCCCCGAAAACACTAGCAGAAGGAGCTTAGTCCAAATGCTAGTGTCATACGCGAATAATACAAGCGTAGTATCAATATATGGTTGAAATATGGATCACCGTCTCAGTACCCCTGGGACCGAGCATTATCGGAATGTCTGATACGCGACTCGCCAAAGTACATTCACACCAATTTTCTTGAAGCGTTTAGAGACTATATATATATTCCTTGCAAGCCATGCTAAGGACTCTTAAGGGGGGTATCATAACAAAAGAATTAACAAGGGTCCCTTTTTTTTTCTCCTACCATTGGAGTGAAAACCGCTTCCGCCAAATGACTCCTACCGGATTTAGGGTCGCCTATCGCCGACTTCCAGCGGACACTTTTCGAACTCCGCCGTTAGAAGCGACCCTAGCAGACCGGCGCAGGGGCTTTTCTCTATCAGGAGATGCAACAATTGAAGAACCGTTGGGCGGCGACGAAGAGATTATTGACGTGGTTGTAGTCGTGGTTCGCGGATAATACGAGTTGACCGCATTGGCTCGAGTGCGGCGTTGTGGCGAAGGATTCGATGTAGATCGAAGCTTTTGGCCTATGGCGATCTGCTCCTTCGTGCTCAGCGAAGTCTCCGATGACGGCTTTCTTGGTGTACTAAGATGATGCTCGTCGCCTGAAGATACACTGCTACTGCTGCTATTGCTCTCTTCCTCCTCTTCCGCCTCCTCCTCGTCGCTGTTAGTGTCCCGCGCCGATACTACCCGGTAGCGTGCTCGCCCAACTTTGCCGTTGTTGCCTTTGCCTGCTTTATAGTCGTGGATCATGTCGTTTTCACCATTCTCAACTCCACCACGATAACCTTGCCTCGCGTTATGCACTGCCCCCAGAGTGCCGTCTGGTCTCGACGGACCCCGCGCTGGACTAGGACTGTTCTTTCGCGGCTGGCCGGGGGTTGGTACCGGGAGCGCCGAGTTAGTATTGTCAACTTCGCCTAGAATAGACCGCTCTGGAGTTCGCGGTGGCGAGACGCCGCTGCGGCGTATGCTGTTAGGTGGAGTCGAGGCGTCTTCAGAGCCAATTGGCACGAGTGGCTTGAATCCACTGAGCGATTCATCAGAAATTTTTGACAAAGTCATTGTACGCTTCCATTCACGGAACTCGTTTTGGTGGAGGTAGAGCCAATGCTGCTGTGGCCCGACAACCATGCCTGGTCGCAGGAATCGCATGTATCCAATGACTTCCTGGGCAGTAAATCCATACGTGTAGATGAGATGCGCACCAATGAGGCATCCGGTTCTGCCCAGACCAGCCTTGCAGTGCACGGCAACCTTGCCCTTGTTGGCAATGACGCCTTCTACGGCGCCAAGGAATGCCTGAACGTATGCCATGGTTGGGCACGTACCGTCCTCGAAAATGAGGTCAATGTGCTTAACGCCCCGTTTTTCAAACTCTCGCCTGTCGTACAATTCAGAATTGAGCCTCACCACGAGCTGCACGTCGTTGGCCTGGAAGTAGTCTAGAACCTGACAGAATGGGTAATTGAGGGGCGCGTTGTACACTTCCTGCTGTGGGGATGCAAATGCAACGAAGTGCGGTGGGATTTCGTTGAAATCACCTTGGTCAACCCGCTCATAGAGCTCATACTCCTCGAGGTTAAACGTCTTGAGGTCCAGCAGCTTCTGTTCCTTGGCACGCCACACTCCGTACACAATGTCCTGAATACTCAGAGTGAAATCAGCAGGAGCGTAGCCCGCATCACGGAATGGCATGAGCGGCGGGTTCGCCTGCGCAATTGGCGCCAGGGCGAGATGCGGAGGCCACGACTGGATCAGGACCATGTAGCAGCACAGTACACAGGCTGCGTTGGCCCGGGCCTTGGGGCTAGTTCGGGAGTAGAGCACAATGGCCTTGCCCTCGTTATCTTCGTCGGCAAGGATCTCGTGCAGCGTCACTGCGAATCTGTACAAATGGCCAATGTGCAGCGGGCCAAAGTCATGGTGGAACGAATTGTATGGCAGGGCATCGTCTATGG
Source organism: Blastobotrys vanleenenianus (assembly GCF_965637985.1). Taxonomy (NCBI): domain Eukaryota; kingdom Fungi; phylum Ascomycota; class Dipodascomycetes; order Dipodascales; family Trichomonascaceae; genus Blastobotrys; species Blastobotrys vanleenenianus. Next base: position 955,451 of record NW_027481886.1, on the reverse strand, counting down.
TGAAATGGGCCGTGGTTGGCGTATCCTCTGGCGCAGAATCGTACGCAGCGAGGTATATTTTGTCTGGCCCACTGTTAGCAAATACTAAAGCACTTGATCCGTCGGCACTTACCCTTGAGGAACTCAATTATTGGAATCTTCCGTCTAAGAGCCATTTGCCAATTCAATTCCTCTTGATGTCGTCTATTTTCGAGTGTGAGGTAGTTTAAAAGATCAAGCCCGTTATGCAATGAATAATTAAAATCAAAACAAACAATGATGTTTTGAGCTCCCCTGCACAGGGTTTCTTCGGCAACCCGCACGCACGCACGCACGCACACACAGACACACACACACACACACACACAGAGACACAGATACAAACACAGCTAATCCCGGGCGGTTGCTGTGGCAACTGGGAGAAGACCCAACCCCCTTATTTATCTTGTTGATTTTCCGGGCCCGGAAAAACCCCACACCGCCACCGCCACCGCCGCACTACCCCTGACCGAGGCTTTGTGGCTGAACAGCTACACTCAGTACTACCCAGCTGCAGTGTCCAGGATCTAAAACTTGTGATAGAAAAGAATTCCAATGAAAGAAATTGGACATTATTTATGGCAAATTGTAGTGTGGGAATTTTGAGTCCATTTGTGGAATTCTTGTAGTTAGTACTCATTCCTTTAGTGGCACGAAAGAGAGAATGACGTTCATTGGAGCTTTATTCGAAGTCAAACCATACAGTTATGGGTAGATTTGTCTGTGTTCCTAAATGTATGATAGAAGGAAGTGAAGTAGTTGGGAGAGGCGACTGTATAAATGGGCGAGGAACAAAGGGATTTGTTTGCTGGGGCGCGGGGCACTCTACAATTGACGCCACTGACAACAACACGATAATTTCAGTAAGCGTGCCCAGTGACGGTAGATACGTAGTATGCCATGACTTTGTGGCACATGGTTACTCTTTCCCACAATGGGCAAAGCTAATGAGTAGTAACTGGGCAGATAGAGCTTGATGTACAAGGTATGGCAACGTCGTCAATTGAAAGCCTGTCAAAGAGACTCAGTGATTACTCTCTTGGTATCTTTAGGTACTTGAGTGTAAATTCATCAGTGATAGAATGACATATTTTCCAGAAATAACTCGACTTTTCTTGTAGGACGTAGCGATTTGTATCACTGCAAATGAATTCTTTTTTCCTTAACATCCTTAGAAAGATCTAAGATCTAAGAACTGAAACCAAACTATATTCAAAGGATTGGAAAGCCATTAAATTTGAACCAGCTCTATGAGCAATTCTAACTCCAGTAACCTGTAAAGATACCGTATATCGATATGCATTGTCAATCTACGAAAACCTAGAGGATTACCGGTAGTAGGCACAGCCATAGTAACTCTGGACTGTAATGTAGATACTTTTCCCTTGATGTTACGTGCTTCATAATAAAAAGGTCATAAAAGTGATATCAAGCGCCTCGGGGGATTGGAGGTTAGCCTCCAAGTACAGTTGAGGCCACCAGCAGGAGGCTTGTAACAACGTAACAAATGTTGTAACAAATTGTCGCAACAGCTCCCAGCGACGGTAACGTGATTGATATGCGTACGTAACACAAGCCACTACCATAACCAATGTCAACGAACGTCGATCGATGCGAGATCTGAAGTTACTTTAAAACTATTTGCCAATTGAATTTTGACAATATTTCTACAAATTCACTATATATGCACCTTTCCATGAGAGGTAATTGAGGGGCGAGCATGAAGACTCGTACCAGCTATCGATGGTCGGCATGCCACATGAACGGATATGAAATACCCAACAAGCATACTTGTGAACAACTTTTTCGCTCGTGAAACTCTGATATACCAGAAGCCAATTAATGAAGCTCCAATATGGCAGAAAAATCGTAGTTTATGAAGATTTTACAAAAGCTCCTCAATGTTAAATGTCTCTCCCCCCGAGGCTCGGCAAATGTGCCGTGAATTTAGTTAATTAAAGCGTCATAGGCCCACATATATTACGGATACGGACGGATCGTGGTGGTGGAGATCCGTACTGAACATCCTCGGCACGTAAAGTGATCGCGCCCCGTCCCCATTAAATACGTGCCTGGAAGCCGCTTGCCAATAAGATATATACGGCACTCATTCCTGCTAGATTAGCAGGAAAATAAACAGCCCGCAGTAAATAATGCCTCTTCCGTTGGTTGCTCTTGGCGCTATTGGCGCTGCCTATCTCGATGCTAAGCATCTTATCAGGAAGGACCTAAAGACCGCTGCGACGCTTATTTGGAGATCATTTGGCCCTAAGGTCCTGGAAAGACGAGGCGTATCGCTCTTTATGTACTTCCTAGAGTCGCACGTTAAGTCCAGGCCAAATGACGTCGCTCTCATCTACCCGGAGCAGATCTCGTTTGATTACCCTGAGGATCCTATGGCCTCCCTGGACCACCTGTTCAAGGTCCACCGATACACCTGGGCTGAGCTGTACGATAAGGTCCTCAAGGTTGCCCATGTCCTGAAACACAAGTACGGAATTCAGGCCGGAGATTTTGTTGCAATGGATTGTATGAACTCTGACCGGTTCGTCTTCCTAATCTTCGCGCTATGGTCTCTGGGTGCTACTCCTGCTCTTATCAACTATAACCTCGTTGGAGAGTCGCTGGTGCACTGCGTCAAGATCTCTAGTGCAAAGTACATATTTGTGGACCCTGCGGTCGCCGACAATGTCAAGACCGCTGAGGATGAGCTCGTCGCAAATGGCCACACCATTGTCTATGCGGACGATGCCTTCTATGGTCTCGCTGATAGCTCGCCGCAGTTCCGGGCGCCAGATGCAGAGAGAAACGACAATCACAAGCTACTCAATACGGGCGCGCTTATCTACACTTCAGGTACCACGGGATGGCCCAAGTCGGCCAATGTGTCATGGCGTAAACTCATTATAGGCCCTGGTGCATACGCTGCTGCCATGAGAATTAACAAGAATACGTGCGTCTACTCGCCAATGCCGCTATACCATTCGACTGCTACAGTTCTGGGTATGATGTCTGCCTTCGTTAACGGCGGGGCCTTCGTGACGGGCCGAAAGTTCTCAGCGCGGACATTCTGGACGCAGGCAAAGCTCGGTGGCGCCACCTATGCTCAGTACGTGGGCGAAACGTGTAGATATCTGCTCAACACTCCACCTGGTCCCGATGACAAGACTCACGGCGTCCAGGTGGTCATTGGCAACGGTATGAGGGCCGATATCTGGTCGGAGTTCAAGGAGCGGTTCAATATTCCAGTTGTCGGCGAGTTCTACGGTGCCACTGAGTTTCCTACTGCAGTGACGAACTTCCAGCAAGGAGAGTACGGCAAAGGCGCTCTATCAAGCTACGGCACTATGCTAAAGAAGCTGCTGTTTGCGACTCAGTATAGGATCGCCGTCATTGATCCGAACGACACGGAACAGCTGTGGAGGGACCCTGAGACAGGCTTCTGCCGTAATGCCAAACCTGGAGAGCCAGGCGAGTTCCTGTTTAAAATCCCAGATCCATCTAACATCCAAGCCACTTTCCAAGGCTATCACGGAAATAAGGAAGCGTCGGACAAGAAGATTGCCTGGGACGTGTTCAAGAAGGGCGATGCGTATGTCCGATCCGGCGATCTTATCAAGCTCGACGAGGCAGGCCTCATGTACTTTGTCGACCGAATGGGCGACACGTTCCGATGGAAGAGTGAGAACGTGGCGACCAATGAAGTTGAGGAGGCCATCACTGGTGTTCCAGGCGTCCAGCAGGTTGTAGTGGTTGGCGTGAAAGTACCAAACCATGAGGGCCGGGCCGGCTTTGCTGTAATCGAGCCAACCGACTTTGAAAAGCTCCCTGATACCCATGAGATTGCCAAGGCCGCTATCGCTAAGCTTCCGAAGTATGCCGTTCCAGTGTTCATCAAGTTCACGCAGTCGCGGCTAGAAGCTACGGGTAATAACAAAGTACAGAAGGCAAAGTATAGGAACCAGAAGATCCCTAGCGAGGAGGAAACCATTTACTGGCTCAAAGGTGATACCTACGTGCCGCTGACTAACGAAGACTGGGCCCGTCTCAACGCTGGCAACTCCAAGCTCTAGACTATTATATTAGATTCTACAATACAAATCCAAGTCCCACCCTCTCCGCGAAGCGGAGCTACGGGGGTTTGGGGGCTGGCCCCCAAGTCAATTGAAGTGTATATGGGGGGACCAGTCCCCCCAAACCCCCCTGGGGCTCCGCTTCGCGGAGAGTAACGAATAAATTAAGGTATCCAATTAATCGAAAGGAATTGGACGAAGTTCATTGGAGTGCTGCATTTTGCTTGCAGCAATGGCACTGGGCAGCTTTATACCACAGCAGTCGCCCCAGTTGTTGTGAACGTGCGGAGCCTCTTCGCCCGCCTTAGGTGGGTCCGAAACACCTTCGGGAGCTGGAATAAGCGAGCCGAACATGAAATGCTGGATAATGGGCAGTTTGTTCAAAACTTCGACATCGTACATCTTAATCATGCCCTCGTTGACCTTGGACCACTTCTTCACCCCCGAGATATCATCCAGCAGAGGCGAGTGCCAGCGCAGAGACGCTGTCTTGACGGAGTTGATGAACTTGATGCATGAAAGGTACATGTATTTATCCGCATACATGTCCAAAATGTCAGTGTCGTGGATGCTAACTGGACGCAAGTGCTTGTGCGTCGACAGCTGTGCAGACCCGAACATAAACGGCAGGAAATGGTAGTCGTCAAGGCCCCACACACCATGCGAGCCCGCAGGTTCCAGCCAATACATTGTCTGTACCTTGCGGATCGCCTTAAGGTACCCCAGGAACAGCTTCAGCACTACTGCTTTATAATTATCGGGGGTTATCAGCTCCAATTCCCTGAGGCAGAGCAGAAATGCAATAAAATTGAGTTCGTGGCCACTTCCGTAGTCAATACGAGTGCGGTTGCCCCACGATTCAATGAGGTAGGTCGATACTTCGTCCACATAGCTCTCGGGCATCCCGGGGATAGCCCTGACAAGACCTGGGGCCACTTGCTTAACCTCATCGTAAAAGTCATGGAACTCAGGCTTGCCAAATCGAGAAGCTTTGTCGTCGCTTGCTGGATGCTTCTTGATGATTCCGGCTATAGTTTGAAGAGCCTCTGCCACCGAATCAATAACCGGGGTTGATTCGTGCTGTGCATCATTGGGTTGTCCGATTACCGCTTCATTGAGGGCCTTGATGAACCCGAATATCTGATCCTTTGACTTGCTCTCTTTAAAAATCTCAAGATCTTTAGGAGTGACTATTCGCCTCACCGGTAATATGCTTCCTTCTCCTGTCATAACCAATATTAGCTAATTCGTATTTGTGTATTACAGATCAAATCAAATCAATCACCGATAGTTAGATACCCCTGTAGTTACCCGGTGGCGCATAGCGTTTTTGATGAAGTTTTTGTGCGCGCGCAGGCGACTCCCAATCACCTTAACCAATGGTCCCAATTACGTTAACTGCCAAACATCACTTCAAAACTTCCATTTCATTACGACAGTCCTCCATCATTGAAATATCGCCTTGATCCCAGCAGAAGCCCAGAGATAGAGGCCTAAGATATGTCAACGGTGCAGTCGACGCTGGAGCACCTTTTCCAGGCCCAACAATTGGTTGAAAGCGATAACCAGCACACCCCCCAGGTCGTGCGAACGGTTTTTGCGCTGGCCTCTGACCGCTCACAGGCTCCCGAGATCCACCAGTGGTGCAGCCTATTCCTCGTCAACGCGTTCACCGTCTACCATGTGGACCAGGAAATCCGCCAGCAGCTGGCGGTGGAGGCCATTGACCCGGTGAATGTTCTACTCGAGATCACTGACCCCATGATCGCCAAAAACGCCGTGACCATTGCGGCTACCATCTATGCTATGGTGTTCTTCCACGTGTGTCGAGACCAGACTCAGGAACGCGTGTGGACCAAGCTCGTAGAGATGAAGAAGAAGTGCATTGCCATGTGGGATGACCCGCTGACGTTCGGCGTCCACGCAGCGTGCATCAAATTTGGCCAGCAGGTCATCAAAGTCCAGACATACGGCACGCGAGATCCGCGGCTGGTAAATAGCGACGTTTCGCTTTCGACAGCCCCGGCAGGGCACCGTCTAATTGACCGCTCTCTAGAGGCCGAGGCCAAGGCGCTACTCGATCGTATGCTCGTCGTGTTCTACGAAGACCATATTTTCTCTCCGGTGCTCACGTGCACGATCAACGCAGTATATCTGCTCATCAAGTACCGGCCGCTGCTGGAATCGACGATATTCCGAGCCATTCTGAGTTTTGATTCGCAGCGTAAGAGCACAATTGAGGGGAGCTCAGAGCTGCGCCAGGAAATGGAGTTCCGGTTCGTAGACAAGTCACTCAAACTCATGCTGACGAGCTACCTAAAAAGGATATCCGGGGGCCGGTATACGTCGCAAGTGCAGCAGTTTCTATCTACGCTATCGCAGGGCCGGGCCTCAGAGAAGCTCAAGAAGCGCATTGCGCAGTCTGAGCACGAAGACGAGTCGCATAAGCGAGTTAGACTCGAGCGCCGCACGACCCCTGTTAATAGCCAGATGGTGCTTCCTCCGGGCCCAGCATCGTATACCTCTTTGTATTCGCTAATTGCGCCTGACGATCCGCTAGTGTCCTTTGACGCGCAAGAGCTACCCGTAGAAATTGCATTGAACCTGGCATTGGCCGGTATTACCACAGCCAACGACCAACTGCTGAACCGCTCGGTCGATATCGTCCGGGCGCGATACCAGGACCTCAAGAAGCGGGCTCCTACGCAGCCAACCTCGGATATGATGCCAATTGATAGCTACGAGAACGAGGATGACGTTTACATGAACAACTACGACGACAGGGGGCGACGGGACATGGCAAGGAAGCTTGAAGAGGAGAGTGAGGACGAAGAAGAAGGCGGCCTCATGCCTGCCTCTGAATTTTCGTTACCCGAACCCAAAAAGCTCGAACCTCGAGATCGCGAACAGGCCATGGTCGACATCATTGAACGGCTCATTTCGTACAGTACTACCAAAATCGAGGCCAAATCGGCCCCCACTGGAACCGCCAATCGCGGCGTCAATCGCGTAGCCGTCACCGAGTGGTCCAAGGATACCTGGGCTATTCTGGCGACGAGAGTGCTTACTCGTGGTATTTGCGCCAGCGATAGCGGCGTGGCAGACACTATCAGAGATCATTTATTCAAATACGTTATGGGTAACTTCCGGGAGCGTCTCGACGTTCTTGTCACGTGGATGACCGAGGAGTGGTTCAACGAATTTGTCGTGAGCGACACGGCGGTTCCGAAAGACCAGTCCAGCTACTTCAAATGGGTAAACAAGCTTCTGGAGCAAATTTTGCCGCTCATGGAGGTGACAGACATGAAAGGGTTCTTGCGACTGCTCTCTGACCTGCCGGAGTTAGATAAGCAACTAATTTCCAAGATAAAAGGTCTCTGCATCGACCCCACCAGAGCTAAAGTAGGCTTCAAGGGCCTGCAGTTCCTTATAATGCTGCGGCCCCCGTGCAAAGAGTTCACACTTGACTTCCTCGAAGAGCTCTATACGGAGGATAAAGACAGTCGAGAGCACGCCGGTCCGCTGCTCAAGCGATTCAGGGGCCAAACCGACGACGATTTGGCCAAACTCGTCCAATAGATATATATTTATACCACGCGACACACTGTATAGGTGTAATTGTACATTTAATGTTATCTTATCTCATATCGTGATTTACCTTTTACAAATTATCTAGTATCAGAATGGTGTAGTGGCATTAATTAGGGGGACCAGTCCCCCCAAACCCCTCTGGAGCTCCGCTACGCGAAGTTTTATCTGTTCATAGGATTGGCCTCCGCGAAGCGGAGCTATGGGGGTTTGGGGGCTGGCCCCCAAGTTAATGTTAAATGAAGCAGTGGAGTATTCATGGGGGGGGGGGGATCAGTCCCCAAACCCTCCTTTGGCTCCGTTTCGCGAAGTTTTATCTGTTCATAAGATTGATGGGGGGGAGCTCGAAAATCGTCTTCCTCGTAGTAATGAGGAGATAGCCCCCTGTGAATCCGCTTTCGCAGAGTTATACCTTGCCGTAGTATTTGTATCCGTCGAGCCAGTTCTTGGCGTCTTTGCCAAGAACCCCGAGTAGGCCATTGGACTTATCAGGTGGCTTGCCAGACTTGGTCCACCGCCGAACGAATATAGCTTGTCTGTCGTCTTCCGGAATACGAGTCCAGTAGACCCACCAGTTCTTGGCGGTGCGTATGAATTTCTCGTGCTCTTCGCCGCCAGATTTGGGGCCCCCTTCGACGGATAGAAGCTGGCCAATTGCCTGGTGGACGTGGATGTACTCTAACCGGTCGAGAATAATCTCTTCCGCCTCAGCAGGGTCTTTTTCCTGCAGTTCTGCCATGATGGGTAGCGTGGGTATATCCGGGAGCGAGCTCTGGAACGTCTCCTTGGCCGGATCGAGTACGATATAGTAGAACTTGGAGGCCTTTTGCGATGCTGATGGGGCAGATTTCGTTTCTAAGTCTGCATAGAATGGTTCGCTCAGGGAGGTCAACCGGCGGTGCAGAGTCAAGTAAGTCTTTTTGTGGTTCAGCCGGTCGCAGTCCTTGGTATATACCAAAGTAAATGTAAACGGGTCTCGCTGATAGACCACGATGTTGAACGGCTGTAGATCTGCGGTTGTAGTACTGGTTTCGTTATCATCAATCTTGTCATTATTCTTGTCGCCATTGCTATTCTTGTGGGTGTCGGCATTATAAGTCTTGTGAGTGTCGTCATTATTATTGCTGTGGGTATCGTCATTAGAAGCAATGCCGAGATAGACCTGTTTTATCTCGATATTTGCTTCACTATCGTCATCATTATCTTCTTCTTCTAGATCGCTCTTCATTAAACCGATGGAGAACTTGGCCTCGTCATAATCAATTATGGCATGTTCCTCACTTTGCTGGTCAGTCGAAATATCAACCGCCGCGCTTTGCTCTGTCTGCGCGGTTCCAACAGATTCGGGCGATGAAGCACGAGGGCTGCCAAACAAATTGCCCATTGACCGCATTTTCATCAGCCCCAGGAAGTTGTTGACGGAATCCTTGGTGGCGCTGGCTATCATGTTGCTCATATTAGACATCTGGGTCATGCCAGGCATGCTGGCAAAGAAGTTCTGGTTACTTGTGCGTGCCTTGAGGTTCTTCTGCACCCGCTGGTCTAAGTGGTAAACGAACCCGTTTTTCTCCAAAAAAGCCGACCCATCCTGACAATTGAGGCAGTCGCGGACCCAATTAGTCAAATCAATCACGCTCTCAGTACTGAACACTCCTCGGCCCCTCCACACGCATCCATCGCTTTCTCCACCCCCAGTACTGCTGCAGTCATTCCGGGTAACGACCATATCCACGAGTCCTTCCTCCTTGTCAATCATCGCCTCAGCGGCTTCTAAAGTCGTCTGCTGTATCTGCCCGTTGACGAACTTGACTCCGGGCACGATTTTCAGCACGCCAGGACCGTTCATGTTGACGTTCCACAGGTTGCACCACGCATTCCACCACCCGCCGATATCTTCAATCAGCCCATCCCGGCCGAGCGAAGCCAGTTTGCTTTCCAAAGAGCCGTGGTGGAGCCGCCAGCGCTTGTAGGCACTGTTTATATCTGAAATCAGCATCGCCGCAGCAGACACCTCGCGAGAACTGTGCTCTACAGCGCCGCTTTCTTTGGGGATGACGGCAAAATCGACACAGGCGACAATCCACCATGAAGTTTCGACATTGGTCAGCACAATGCGCGACCGGGCCGTCTCTAGGTGGGAAACTGCCTGGCCGCCTGAGAAGATGCTGGAGAACTCGGCGATCCCTTGGGCAAGGCCGATGTGCCTCAGTTGGGTGTGAACTGTGTCTTCTTTATCCTTGGAGTAGTAGAAAACAATCTGACGTTCCAATTCCTCCCCTTCTGCATCCAGCTCGGGGTTGTACAGGCACAAATAGGCCAGCTTAGCGTCTTCCATTGCTCATCCCCGTTTCAACTCTACCCTCGTCAAACACGGACCAGTTGGAAGGTTTCAATGGAGCGTGCGGCTGACGGTGTTACTTCACCCCACTATATTCGGCGCGCGACGCACCTTAGTGTATATATTCTCCATAGCATTGTATAAACGAGGTAATTGAGTAGAACTGGGGGGACCAGTCCCCCCAGACCCCCCTGGGGGCACCGCTACGCGGTGGTACCCAGGCATCAATCAATGCTCCCGCAGAGCGGAGCCATGTCTACCGCTACCGGCGAAAAGGAACCTACTCCAATTCAATAAACCTGAAGAACAATTGGCTGATGCTACTGGATATTCATTTTCTATTCATTATATGGTTTAAATTGCCAGCCTTCGTAATGGCTGAGGAATCATACCGAGCTTGCACCTGCAAGTATATACAACTGGTATACGAACCTATTACGTCCACCAATTCTGCTCAATTATAAGAATAAAAGGCAAGCAATATACCAATCGGTTCTAATCGGTCCATATTCCCTATTTCAAAAGTTACTAGCCCAAGGTATCGCTTGTTACTCTGCTTCCTCATTCTCACAGTAAATCGTAGTTTAATTCAATATACATTATATATTTAAGTTAATTAAATTGATCGCGGCACGTGAATATCTCATTAGATCACCAAGTATACGAAGCTATAGTCCATCCATCAATGCTGCTTAATTTTATAACTGGAGGTAAACTACGTATGCCAATTGGCTCCTATTCAGTCCATATTCCTAATAATAGAGACTATCAGCCCAGAATATCGACTGATAATCTTTATCCTAATTCTCTCACTGAATTGTTGTTTAATTCAGTTAATATTAGGTACTTGATCTGGTCACGTGGATTGCTCCTTAGTTGACCAAATGATAATATTCGCAAAGTCAATAGAGTAGTTCGTTCACAATTGAATCCCTGTTGAACAGTAGCGAATTAGCCCTAGCGGTTCATTTTCCTTCATCTTCTGATATTCAAAATTAAAATCTCCTTCGTGATAGGCCTTATAAACCATTGATTAGTATCCGTTAATTTGGTAAATTTTTCAGCTTGCGGTGTGCGGCGACACGCCTGGGAGTGACACCCCGGAGCATTTTCCACCAAAGCCAACAGCCCTCCAAGGAGTAACGGAGTAACGAAAGAGATGGTTTTAGCAGACCTGGGACGGCGAATCAACGCCGCAGTCGGCGACTTGACCAAGTCGAGTGTCGTCGACGAGCAAGCCTTGGATAACATGCTGAAAGAGATTTGTACGGCCCTTCTCGAGTCTGACGTCAACGTCCGGCTCGTGGGCAAACTACGGCAATCCATCAAGCAGGCAGTCAATATCAAGGAGAACCAGAACGCCACCGGCGTCAACATCAAGCGGCTGGTCCAGAAGGCTGTGTTTGATGAGCTGTGCGCCCTGGTTGACGGCGAAAGCGAGCCATTCAAGCCCAAGAAGGGCCGCCCCAACGTCATCATGTTCGTCGGTCTCCAGGGTGCGGGTAAGACGACATCATGTACCAAGCTGGCCGTATACTACCAGCGACGTGGGTTCAAGACGGGTCTTGTGTGTGCTGATACTTTCCGAGCTGGTGCGTTTGACCAGTTGAAGCAGAATGCCGTCAAGGCCAAGATTCCCTACTATGGTTCCTACACGGAGCCTGATCCGGTCAAGATTAGCAAGGAAGGTGTCGACCGGTTCAAGAAGGAGAAGTTTGATGTTATCATTGTAGATACCTCGGGGCGACACCGCCAGGAGGAGGCTCTGTTTGCCGAAATGGTGCAGATTGGTGAGGCGGTGAGGCCAGATCAGACGATCATGGTGCTGGATGCGTCCATTGGTCAGGCTGCTGAGGCCCAGTCTAAGGCGTTTAAGGAGTCTTCCAACTTTGGTGCGATTATTCTCACCAAGATGGACGGTCACGCCAAGGGCGGTGGTGCTATTTCTGCTGTGGCGGCCACCAAAACGCCAATTGTGTTTATTGGTACTGGTGAGCACATTCACGATATTGAGACCTTCTCTCCGCGGTCGTTTGTGTCGAAGCTTTTGGGTATCGGCGATATCCAGGGGCTCGTAGAGCATGTCCAGACGCTCAAGCTGGACCAGAAGGACACGATCAAGCATATCCAGGAGGGTAAGTTCACCCTCAAGGACCTGCGGGATCAGATGCAGAACATTATGAAGATGGGTCCGCTGAGCAAGGTTGCCCAGATGATCCCGGGCATGGGCCAGCTGGCGGACCAGCTTGGCGAGGAGGACTCTAATAAGAAACTCAAAGGCATGATTTACATTTTGGACTCGATGAACGACAAAGAGCTTGAGAGCGATGGAGCAATTTTCAAGGAACAGCCTACGCGAATAGTGCGAGTTGCTCGGGGCAGTGGTACGTCGGTGCGGGACGTAGAGGAAGTACTCATGCAGCAGCAGATGATGGCTGGTATGGCGAAGAAGGTTGGCGGTAAGGGTGGTATGATGAACCGTCTGCAACAGATGCAACAGCAGGGTGGTAGAAACAACCCACAGATGGCAGCTGCCCAGCGAAGAATGGCCCAGATGATGGGTAACAATGGCGGTGCTGGTGGTGGTGGAATGCCTGATCTGAGTGCGCTCATGGGTGGAGGCGGCGGTCTGCCTGGCCTAGGGGGTGGCGGAATGCCAGATATGAACAAAATGATGGAAATGATGAACAACCCGGCTATGCAAAACATGATGAAGCAATTCGGCCTCGGTGGACAACGATAAACCACCCTCCGCGCAGCGGAGCCACGGGGGTTTGGGGGCTGGCCCCCAAGTGAGCCAGTCTTATCAATTCTGTATAATGAAGCTTTAATATATTATGATTCTATAGATTTCTCCGCGCAGCGGAGCTACGGGGGTTTGGGGGCTGGCCCCCAAGAAGCCAGTTCCCTATCACAAATTGTGCCAATGTATTCGAGGGCCAGCCCTCGAGCTCCCGTAGTTGGGGGCTCTGCCCCCAAACCCCCGATCATATCAACCGAAATCTCCGCATAGCGGAGCCCCAGGGGGGGTTCCCCCGCTGCGCCGCACCGAGCCGCATCGCGCCGCATCGGGTCTCCGCGGTACTAAATACGGGGTACGTAATACCGGAATAGGCAAAGACTAAACAGGCGAACGAGACACGACACCGAAATTCAAAGGGGGGTGAATTGTTGAGAAAAAATAGGCCAGAAAATACGAGTAAGATCTGGGTACCACGGATACGGGTATTGCGTGGTGTTTAGTTAGATCTGGGATCTGCAGTGTTCTGTTCGCTGAGATTATGCAATTACTGTGCCTTCCGGTAAGGTTGCCCCTGGGAAAAAATCATTTAGAGTAATAGAGGACCTTTTTGAAGATTGGTTAAGGTTTCTCCATGGTTGCTAGAGGAAGAGCAATTTAGCAGATAGATATAGAAAAGATGTTTGGATTCAAGGGTAAACGGTCCTCGTCCACCTCTTCGTCAGTGTCCTCATCCTCCACAGGCTACTCCAAGAACAACCGGAATCGCGAGTCCGTGGTTACCGTGAACACAACTTACACAGTAGAGGAAGAAGAAGCACTAGAGGATAAGGAGGTGCCAAGCAGGCCCCATTCAGTGATATCGACCGGGTCCACTGTGACTACGGACAGCATGAAGGTACACAACCGAAGTAATAGCAGCAGCACGCAGGGTAAGCGCAAGTCGCTCTATTCGGCTGATCTTACCGAAGAAGAACGAGCATCGCTGCTGCGGGATGAGATTCAAAGAGAGAGCATGTCGCTACAGCGGCTGGAGCAGCTGGCCCAGGCGCTACCCAAGATCAAGTCTCGGCACGCCTCGACGTACCACCCTAGTTCGAACGATCTCAGGGGTAACTACGAGTTCGGTGCGGGACATTCGTCCTCGTCTGTCATTGAGAAGCTCCAGCAGAGTGTCGACTCGCTGAAGCGCGAGCTGCGGGAGCAGCAGGCAATAGCCAACGAGGAGAGGCATACGACTGATGCCGTACGGAAGCGATGCGAGCACTTAGAGACGACTATTGAAGTGCTGAGGCACGAGAACGAAATGCTGCATAAGATGCTGGATCGCAAGGACCGCAAGATTGAGACGCTCGAGGATGCCAACGAGCGGAGTAACAAGCAGCTGGCGGAGTACAAGGAGGCGGATCAGAGCAAGGAGAAGGACGCCCGGACGTACGAGGGAAAGATTGCAGCATTGACGGAGGAGAACGAGCACATTAAGAATGCTTACAAGGAGGTCATTAAGAGCACCCAGCTGGTCAAGGATCGGTGCCACCAGGACATTATGTTCATCAAGGAGAAGATTGAGTGGATCAAGAACGAGCGGGAAAAGGATAGCGAGAACCGCGGTATACTTGAGGTCAAGATCCAGGAGCAGGTGCTGGAGAAGAAGAAGCTGCTGCAGCTTAATAACCAGGCGAACGAGCTGCGGCAGAGGCATCTCAAGCAGCTGGAGCAGATATTCGCCGATATGCGGCAGGTTGTGGCCGACTCGGACAAGGACGTTTCTCGCAAGGTCAAGAACACGCTGCGGGTTATTGATAAGCTTGAGCGGCAGTATATAGAGCTTGGAGGCGACCGTCGTAACCTCAATTACCGCGGTTAGCATGATTAACGAGAACCTATCAGTTTTCCCCGAGATAGTTATGAGATCTAGATTTTGCATAGTTGATATTTCATTTTTAATATAATTACCATAGGTGGTATAAGTTCTTGATATAAGTGCCATTGGTAGTGTGAATGTGGCTTATTATTTGTGAATGTGGCTTATTATGAAATGGGGATCTGATATGAGGATCTGATATGAGGATCTGATATGGGGTAATATGTTGTGTTGAGAGATACCTGTAATAAAGTTCAATTTACATACCTTTCAAAGTCAAAATAACACTCAATAAAGGATTATGGAACGATGGTTGTATTACCTGGTATTTAGTATGAGGGACTCTGTTAATTAGGTAAACGAAGTGCGGTGATATCTAACCCCCCTTAGCTCCGTTACGCGGACGCGCAAGTAACAAAGCTTTGTTACGCTGTTGCGAGCTGTAAAGAATTGTGCTGTTACGGGGGTTTGGGGGCAGAGCCCCCAACTACGGGAGCTCGAGGGCTGGCCCTCGAATGCCCTCTTTCTGTAGTGTACTTGGGGGGAAACCCCCCTGGGTCACCACTACGCGGAGATTCTTGTCCATGTTAATCAGTTAATCACCGGCTAGTACACCTCGTATAAAGAAATGCGGCCATCTTTGGCACCTGCGGCAAGCCAGTGCGTGGCCTGGATCTTCGAAAGACGCCGTTTCAGCACCATCGGAAGGTCCTTGGCTACGTCTGGTGCTGCGATAGGTCCAAATCGCACAATATTGACTTGGCCCTCGGGGTGGATCAACGCCAGCGGCTTTGGCGTAGGGAACCTGAATACACGCACCATGCCGTCCCATCCACTAGTAGCAACTAGCTGACCATCAGAGCGCACATCAATTGAGTTGAGACCAGAGTGTTTTGTGTTGTATGAAGTAGCCGGCGATAACGCGTCCATGTCATGCTTTGTAATAAGCGAATCGACAGACGTTGCTACAAGGGTATTTTCGTAGCCAGAGAAAGCGAGGATTGGCTGAGTATGGGTGTGATTTGTGTACAGTACGCTGCCATTGGTAACATCGTAGCCGATGATATGGCCTGATTCGAATCCAGCGAATACTGTCTTTGACTTGTGTATGTGTAGAGCCATGACTATGCCTGTTTGGACGTTTTCTCCTTTAGCCGGATCAAATATATTTGGCTCCAATGCAAAGAGCGGTCGCGAAAGTTTTTTTGTTTCGAGGTCGAGATTATACAGGTCAACTTTGTGAGAGTCCATTGTGTTTGGCAGGGCGATCAGCAGGGCCTTATTCGTAGTATTCTCGTCAATGGCTGCCCCACAGAAATTCAACGCATTGACATCTTGTGAATGGACCTTTTTTGGCAGTTCATCTTCATCATCGTTCTGCGCCAATTGGCCCAATTGGGTAGCAGAACAACCACTCTTCGTATGCTCCTCAATACCTGCATTAACAATCTCCGAAAGATCGAAAATATGCAGCTTATTATCCCGCCCATGCGTCAATAGCCAATTGCCGATCCATCTCACGACAATAATGCTCTTGCTATGCGGCCGAAACCTACGCATTGCCCTGCGCGAAACCAAAGACCACACATATACCCACCCGGACTCATCTCCTGACGCCAAAAACAGTCCTCCCCGGTGGAAATCCAGCGCAGAAACCACCGCCGGATGCACTCTGAGCGATGCAATGCACGGCGGACTGCTGGACGCTTGAGCCGCATTTAATGCGGCGCGCCCTTCACCACTTTCCGACATGTCTCTCTCACTCTCACAAGCCTTCCTAATCAAAAAAAGCGCAAAAGGCTTATAAAGCGTTCCTTGTCCAACAAGGTTGCTCGACAGTCACCCAAAACTATGCGCTACACTGCCCCAAGTCCACTACGTCTTGTCAAGGCCCCGTTAATGGTCCTAAGCGGGGAAAGAGCAATTGGTTCCGAGGATCTCGGTAATACACCAGAGCAAACAGCGGAATTACGCACATAATTTGTACACGCAAAATGCCCCATAGTAAAAGGGCGGCGGGGGTGCGCGATGGAGTGGTGCGGTTGCTTGGGTTAGGTTTTCCAACACACACACGGCTTTGTTGGGCCGGTGTTCATCGTTGGACCGAGAAGACCCGCAATCCCTCCCCCAGGTTTAATAACTATTTAAGCAGCGAGGAATTCCCCCCATGTTCAGGCCAGTACTTGGAAGAGTTATCCCGAGACAATTGGTAGCTACCAGTATTGCGAGACCGCGAGTGTTTGTTCCGAGAATGCCACTAGTGACAATTGCATCCAACATCAGTGAAGCCCTCAAGAAGCACGAGGTTGTGCCCGATGTTGTCGACGAGTTCGAACAGGGCGGCCTGCTGACCATTGCATATGACCACAAGAAGACTGAGGTGGCTATGGGCAACCTGCTTAAGCCTGCAGAGACCCAGAAGCGCCCAGCAGTGAACCTGACCTTTAATGAGGACTCGGCCGCTGAGTCAACTTATACTTTGGTGCTGACTGACCCAGACGCTCCTACTAAGGGGGATAAGAAGTGGTCTGAGTATGCGCACTACATTGTGTCTGGCATTAAGCCACCGAGCTCGGGTACGGGTGTTGGGGCTGTTGACTTTGACAAGGCGCATGAATTGCTGCCTTACATGGGTCCTGCGCCACCACCAAAGACGGGAAAGCATCGATATGTGTTTATTTTGTACAAGGAGCCGGCCAATGGCACACCTAAGTCGTTTGGAGGCGATCGACCGAACTGGGGCACTGGAGTTCCGGGTAGTGGAGCCCGGGACTGGGCCAAGAAGCACCATTTGACCCCGGTCGCAATTAACTTTTTCTATGCCCAGAATCCTGAGCAATGAGATAAGGCGCAGTTGTAGAATTTACTATGGGGGCTATAACTGTGGGAATTAATAATGTGCTACTAAATATTGTGGTGCACTAAAAACTGTATATGATCAATATATTATATCGTGTAATCATTTATTACCGTAATTGCTATAGTTATGTCTCTAGATTACCAGCTATTTATTTCTCATTCCGAATTTCGGTACTATAGCAATTCATTTAATACAGTTTACAGTTTACGTGGTATTCAGCATGAATTACTCAACTGGTCCTAGAGATATTCATTGTGAATTGTTATAAACTCATTATGTATTGATACTCATTAGGAATACAGTTACATGAATAGTTGAGTTTAGTGGGGGCACTCAGGGGTTCTCATGTTGAGGTTGTTGTGTGAGCCGCGCTGCGCCGCACGGAAGCCTCACACACTGCTGGTGTAATTGGGGGGACCAGTCCCCCCAAACCCCCCTGGGGCTCCGCTGCGCGGAGGTCAGGTTGAATTGAAAGAGTTTTCGAGACGGGGGTTCGCAATAACCTCTGCAAACAATCGATAAAGTATCTGCACAGCTCAGTACCGGTTACTTAGTACACTTACCTAGGAGCAACTCCGCGAAGCGGAGCCACAGGGGGGTTTGGGGGGACTGGTCCCCCCATTGATACTAGGAAAGTATGTGTTCGAGCTCCCGTGACCAATAAGTAACGCAATCAATGAAGTATCTATAAGTTATAATCAATAAGGTATATACACAACTAATATATACAATCAATAAGGTATAGTATACAACCGATGAAATCCCAACCTGCTCAATACCACCAAGAACAGAAGGGTGTATGCATGCTACAACATTAGCGTTAGTGGTGACGGGCTCCAATGCCGCTATGCTTCAACTGCTCCAGCACAAGGAAAGTAACAATCGTCTGGGGCCCCATCCTCACAAACGAAGGAATCCATCCTCGGAACATGACCATAATCCCCTCGTTGCGGATGGCTGTCTTCATGATCGCGATAGCCGACTCGTGGTTGTGAGAGTTCATGATTCGTGTCTTGACTACGTCTACCGGGCTGCACACAGTCGTCGCAACCAACCCTGCCAACAGAGACGCCTGGAAATGAGTCGTCCGCTTGGCCTCGTCCAAACCTACTTGCTCAACGAGGAACCTCTTGAATACATCGTAGGTGACCACTTGCGATGCAGTCATAAATACACCTCGGGAACAGTTCGGAACGAGCCCCCGGAAGAACGACTTAGGGCCCTCATCAGCACCCATCCGCCTTAACGCATCAAACACGTTCTTATAGTTCCTCCGCTGTGCTTCCGGCAGAGACCGGTCGTTCTGCATTCTAATGTTGGCGATATCGGCCGGATTGCCTACCATGCCGCCGATCCACCCGGAAACCATCGAGAGTGGAAGCAGCACGTACATTGGAGGTGTATGGTTGTGATCCTGGGACACACACTCCTTAAGGTACTCGTACACTCCGAATCGAGTCGTCGAATAGGTCGCCTGTCGTAGTAAGCTGGCCGACAGACCCTGGTATATCTTGAGCGGTCCTTCGTGTCGGATGACGTTCCACAGGGTGCCAACCATGGACACGTTCTTCGTAGCTGACGTCTGCATACGAACTTTGGCCAGATCAAGCGGATGTGTGCACGTAGCAGCGACCATACTAGCCAGACCGCCGTACCAGAATCTATAATTACTCAATTAGCCCTAGCTCCCCACAAATGAGCCTCGTAAACTTACGGATAATGCTCCTTTTTCCCCATGATTTAGTGTATAATTCCTCAGAGACCAAAAAAAGGTCTTTCTATGTCAGCTCCAGCTGTCTATTTTATATATAAAATGAACTGTCTAGGAGAGATTTAAATGCGGAAAATTGTAAGCGGAAATCGTGCGGCGGTAGCTCCGATGCACCGGTCATGTCTTGCGATAGCGGAACGAAGTCGGCTATCTTGCGTTTACTCGTAAGCACTTTGATAGGGCGGAATATGATTCCTCCGTCGGGTATTGGCGGCATTCTAGGTATATAACAGCTTGGCATGTATAATTTTAGTGGTAATTAGTGGTATCTAGCTATGGTGGGGCTATATATTTCAGCAGTAGCTCAGGGGAGTGAGATGATCTCTTACCTGGTATCCGGTACTAAGTTAAAAGATCATTACAGTGTAATGGTTATCAAGATACAAGCTTCTATTGGTAAAAGATAGAGATTAGTTGAATTGTAATGGTATATCTGAATTTCCAATGCCAGTTCAGTCGAA
Source organism: Blastobotrys vanleenenianus (assembly GCF_965637985.1). Taxonomy (NCBI): domain Eukaryota; kingdom Fungi; phylum Ascomycota; class Dipodascomycetes; order Dipodascales; family Trichomonascaceae; genus Blastobotrys; species Blastobotrys vanleenenianus. The sequence goes on along the minus strand of NW_027481886.1, from coordinate 935,738 downwards.
TAATCTGATATATGGCAGGAGTTATTTACCAGGTACAGTACCGTAATGCTATAGGTTCGGGCGGGGACCGATGGCCGAAGGGTGCCCGATAGTACCAATAGCCTGGTATTCATGTATAAATGTTTTATCCCGATAGAAAGAATATACCAGAAGTAGACAATAAGATCTATAGATCAGATTACTGATCATAATTGATTCTTGTTACTGTACCGGCAAATATATAACATAGCGGTATAGAGTTCAAAATTATCTCAAGGGATGGAGATCGATAGCGGAAAGCTACTGGCAAGAGTCAAACAAATACCGGTATACCACTACTGTAGTTACAAGAATTATGCATCATGATTGATTCCTGCCGTATTGAATGATCCATAAGTAGTGTGGCCGGTTACCTGATAGATTGCCGGAGCCTCATTAATGAGATATCACGTACCTAGTATTTGAACCAATGGCTTGTGACTAACAAGTCAATACGAGGGATTATATATGCTATCTCATCGGGGGCATTAGCATTTCATTGAAGACTAAAAGTACATGAGGTTTCTAATATAATATAATACAATATCCAGTAAAGGTAGACGGGGTCGATTTCCTCAGCGGTAGACCGCTGATAGCATGTAGGAAAACCTTCTTGACGTAGTGTACCGTGATTGATTGCCCGCAGTCAAATACAGCTAACCTCTCTCTCATGGAGATATTACCGTCTTTTGATGCACATTACAATGAATTCCAAGATGTCATCACACATATTTCTACCGGAGAGATGGCCCTCGGATACACGCCATTGGAGCTCAAGACCGACTAGCAATTGGGGGACCAGTTTCCCCAAACCCCCTCGCGGAGATCTGGTTGATTAAACGGGGGTTTGGGGGCAGAGCCCCCAACTACGGGAGCTCGAGGGCTGGCCCTCGAAAGCAGCTTCTGCCTTGAGTAATTGGGGGGACCAGTCCCCCCAAACCCCCCTTGGGGCACCGCTACGCGGAGTTAATTTCTATGATACATTTTTTCAATCATAGTACGTGAGTTCAGCTAATATACAAGAGAAAACGGTTAATAAAGAGTTAAATAAAAAAGTCAACAGAGCTACGCTCGTCACTGGTACTGCCGGTAGGCACCAGGATGCCCCGAATAGTCCACCTCTCCGCTGCCATACTGGTAAACGTAATCCTGTCCCTGGGCGGCCGGATGCTGTGGCGGTTGCTGCTGTGGCGGGTGAGGTGGCTGTTGGTCTTCCTGTACGTATTCAGCAGCCTGCTGCTGGGGCTGTTGCGGGTAATGCTGTGACGAGGTTGACTGATGGCGTCTCCCGGAAATAGCCTCCTCTCGCGGCACAATGTCTATCAGGAAATCAAACATGTCGGACTTCTGAAGCGCATTGGCGATGTCGCTACGCTGCAGGGTGCGACGCTTGTTGTCTTCGGCGTGGATCCATGCCCGCATGGTCAACTCCGTGATGAAGATGTCGCACCCCTTGGCAAACAGGATCGGAGCCTCCGCCGATATCATCTTGACATCTTCATCCGCCTTCATAACCTTCTTGATCCGCGCCAGCGGCAGCTGGTGGATCTTGAACTTGTGGTCGTCGTGCTCGATGCTGTTGATCGTCTCCTGCCAGTATTGCATCATAATGTCACGATGGTGCCCTGTCAGGCCCTGGGCGACATTGTTGAAAGTACTCGAGCTGCCCTGGGCCTGTGCGGCAGCCGCAGCCGCCGCAGCTGCCGCGGCGAGGGCCTCCGGGTCCTCCTCGTCCACGGAATGGCCCAAATGGGAATTATCTTCGTCGGCTTCCTCGCCTATGTCGCTTGTGCCGGTCGTCGTGTACTGCTGCATCGCGTTATAATGCCCGTCATCTTCGTAACTCTCGTTTAGATGCTCCATTTTTGCCGTCTCTTCTTCTGGTCTATATACACTCAGAAACGTGCCTTTTCTATCGGGAAATATCGCCCTTGGAACCCTGGGATTTTTGGCTCCGATGGCGGTCTTTTTCCTCCCAACATTTGGTGACGTCCGGGTAACTTAACTTCACCTACCTACAAGGTTACCGGCGACCGGCGACCGGCGACCGGCGACCATTGGAGTGGTGAGTGCTAGTTCTGTAGTTTGTTTATAAACAATCGAGAAGCTCGTAAATACCAAACGGGCTCATAAGTCCCCTCCCAAACCTGTGCAGCTCGTGAAAATATGGAGAAGCCCCTCCGCGAAGCGGAGCCCCAGGGGGGTTTGGGGGGACTGGTCCCCCCAATTGCACCCAGGTTAGGTGATTTCGGGGCTTATAAGTACCGTCGCGGTCTAAGGGTCCTCCCTGAGAATTCAAAGTCATTAACGAGCCATGATTCGGGTTCCCGGTTGCGGTCGTAGAGGTACTCGGAGGCATCAACATCCTCGCACACTTCATCTTCGAGGTAATAGTTGCTATCTTCGTAGTCCTCGTCAAAAAGCTCTGGGTGAGACGGGTTGGGTGCCAGTCTCGGGCTCTTTGGCGCATGCTTCGTGGACAGCTCGCTCGAGTACTTAGCCAGCACGTCTGGAGACACAATGTCAGTCCAATCACAAGAAACCAGCCTAATAACCGTGCCGCTCGGCAGGTAATTAAGATACCGGTACTTGTTCTTGACCGAATTGTCGACTAGAAGGTACCGTAGAGATTTGAGGATGGGAGTCAGGGTAGGCGGGAACCTCTGGAACTCGCCAAAGTGGTCTAGCAAAATGCGCACATCAATAGTATCTAGAAACGTTCTCTGTCGGCCCGCCGGCTGGTAGAAATAGAAATATGCATCCTCTCTTGAGTTTTCTGGGCCATTGCTGGGGTTCAATTGGCAAAGCCGCTTGATATGATGCTGAATGTCTATAACAGCATTGCGGTAGTACTCGGCAGCCTGTTCTTCAGGCGCAAAATACTCCGACAGCTGGATTAGCTCGTTCTCGTAAAGATTCGTAAAGTACTCAACGGACCCCCGCGCTACTGCACTGTGGACCAAACCATCGCACTTAATGTCCGGATGCTCGACACAGGACCCACAACTGCTCCGCACAACGGTCTGGCCCTCTCTAGACCGGGCATGTAGTCGGAGATCAATTGGTTCATTCAGATTTATGCTGGTCAACTCTCCCGTGCTATACACAAGAGGCTTGAACTGGCGCAGAGAATTGTTGCACAGTGGACACAGCTCACCATACAGCAGCTGGTACTTGAAAATGCATACTATGCAGAAAATATGCCCACACCGAGTCAGCCTTGGAGCAATAGGAGGCGTTTCCAGGCATATAGGGCACCGGTCAATGTCGGTAACGTCGTGATCCACCATGACCCGCTCGACGTTATCCCAGTCAATAGCATGCCGAGACGACTCATTGTCCTCTTCTTCTAGAGCCGGAGGATGCCATCCAGGTATCATAAGATACCTCCACTCTTTCACCTCGCTGAAGTCCTCTTGACAGGAGTTCTTGCGAGCTTTAGGGCTCACCGTCTCTGCGGCAGCACTGCCGGGGACTCTTCGCTGGAGAACCGTCTTATACTCAGAGTCCCACTCTGCTCTTCGCTTCCTCCGCCGAACCATCCTTACAAGAGCCACCAAGTATTCGGATAACCGAGTTGAACGGTAGACTCTGTACTAGTCGACGCCCGTGGACCAAATGACGGAAGATAAAAGGTCTCAGATGTACCCGCCTTTTGGGACGGTTTGGATGGGCCGTGCTGGTGTGTACGCGGGCAAAATCAATTTTTCACTTATCGCGGTAAAGATCAACTCCCTAACGCTTGCTTGCTTGGTTTTGGCCGAAGAAGAAATGGTTGAAATCGATACGACGTTCCTTAAACAGGTCGACGGCTCGGCGTCTTGGACCCAGAATGTCACCAAAGTGGTTTGCTCGGTGTCGGGCCCCATGGAGGCCAAGATCAGGGACGAGATCCCGACGGCTGCCACACTTGAGCTCGTAGTCCGGCCAATTGTCGGCCTCACAAGCACCAGAGAAGTGCTATTACAGGACCGTTTGTATTCAGTTATATCATCGGTTATCCTGCGGCATTTGAATCCGCGGTCGTTGGTCCAAATCGTGCTCCAAGTGCTCGAGACAGGCGAGTCTACGCGATTCACGGCTCTCGAGCTGGCTGCGTGTATCAATTCTTGCATTATTGCATTGGTAGATGCCGGGATCCCACTACAGGGAATTGCTGTGGCTACGGTTGCGGCAATTGTCGACGGAAAGGCTGTGTTTAACCCATCGAAAGAACAGTTGGAAAAGTCGACCTCTCAGCATGTTGTCGCTTACGAAGTTAAGGAGAACACTGTACAAAGGCTGTTACTGGCAGAGTCACTGGGGCAATTTAAGGAGAGCGATTTGTTGGATGTTCTTGAGAAGGGTGTTACTGAGTGCCAGGAGCTCAATAAGGAGATTAGAGCGTCGCTTACAGATAAGGTCAAGCGGGACTTTATCTGGAAGAACTAATATTTATTTATCATCTCCCTCTTGAGGGTTCAGTCATTGCTTGTTACAGATGTTTACGAATTTTCAGATGTTGGTCCTTCTAAACCCTCTTGGGACTCTGGGAAGGTCAATTGGTGTCTCCAAGTCCTCCGCGAAGCAGAGCCACGGGGGTTTGGGGGCTGGCCCCCAAGTGAAGCAATGGAGCTATCGCTAATTCAAGGAGTTATTCACAATTCTGAGTACAAATCGAATATATCATGAATATAGATGTTTATGTAATTAATGATGATAATATATGGTTGGTGATAACATCAAACGATTAAGCGGCGACCTTGAGCTTCTCGAAGTGAGCAACAACGTCAGTCAGCTGGGCAATCTCAGACTCAAACTCCTCAAGCCGCACCTTGTTCTGCTCCTTGACCTCTGGAGATGCCTTCGTCTCGTAATCCGCCTTGTGGACGTGCTTCTCAAGCTGCTCCTTGGAACCCTGGAGCTTGTGGATCTTCTTGTGGGCCTTGGCAATCTCAGCATCAATGTCAACGTGACCAACAAGAACCACATAAATACTGAGCTTGCCAACGACAGAAACAACAGCGCCAGCAGGCGGAGTGCTCTCCTTGGAGACCTTAAGAGTGCTGGCAGCCTTGACGAGAGAAAGCAGAGACTTCTCCTCCTTCTGGATAATCTCGTAAGCCTCGTGGTCCTGAGTCTGGACGATGATCTCGGCGTCCTTAAGAATGCCGTACTGCGACAGCAGAGATCGCGCACCAGCAACGGCGTCCAAAATCATGTTGTACGCAGCCTCAGCATCTGGGTTGAAAGCAGACTCGTCGTATTGTGGGTATGGCGCAACAACAATGGAAGGCGTAGTGTCGTTTGGCCGTCGTGGGATTCGCTGCCACAGCTCCTCGGTGACAAATGGCATGAATGGGTGGATCAGACGCAGAGCACTGTCAAGACAGGTGTACAGAGTGTTCTGGGCCGACGCGTGCTGCTCTGGAGTACCCTCGAGGAAGAAGAACTTGGAGTTCTCAATGAAGACATCGCACAGCTCGTTAAGCCAGAATCGGTAAATGCTGTTAGTAACCTCGAAGAAGTCTCGGGTCTCAAGACCCTCGTTGGCAGCCTGCGAGGCAACAGCAAGCTTGTGCAGAATCCACTTCTCGACAAGAGACTCGTTGCCAGTGATCTTTGGCTCGGCTGGTGGGACGTAGTCAGCGCCCAGTCGCATAAGAGCGAACTTGGACGCCTGGTAGATCTTGTTGCAGAACTTTCGGTACCCCTCAACTCGCAAGATGTCCAGGTTGATATCTCGGCCACCAGTGGTGTAGTTACAGAGCGCGAATCGCAGAGCGTCGGTTCCGCACTCTGGAATGCCGTTGGGGAAGGAGAGCTTTTGGCCCTGCTTGGCCTTCTCAATCTCCCGCGGATCGAGATTACCGAGAAGCAGCTTATCGTGGAGGTTCTGCAAAGAAGTACCAGCAATAACATCGAGCGGGTCGACAACGTTACCAAGCGACTTGGACATCTTTCGGCCCTGAGCATCTCGAACAAGCGAGTGGCAGAACACTTCAGTGAAAGGAACCTTACCGGTGAGCTTGATACCAAGAGTGATCATTCGGGCGACCCAGAAGAAGAGAATATCCCAGCCAGTCTCAAGGAGGTTCATTGGATAGAAGTCCTTCATATCCTTGGTCTGCTTAGGCCAGCCAAGGGTAGAGAACGGCCACAGGCCAGAGGAGAACCAGGTATCAAGAACGTCCTCGTCCTGCTCCAGGGTGTACTTCTGGCCAGCAAACTTCTTGGCAGCCTTTTCTTCGGCCTCCTCGAGGGTTCGCCCAGCGATCCACATGGCCGAATCACCTCGGGCCTCCTCCTTTTGGTCTTCGGACATGCTCTCGAGGTTAACGAAGTAGATTGGGCATCGATGACCCCACCACAGCTGTCGCGAGATACACCAGTCCTGGATGTTGTTCATCCAGTGGAAGAACTCAGCCTCAGAGGTCTTTGGAGTGATAGTGACCTCGCCGGCCTTAACGGCCTTAATGGCCATCTCGGCAGACTCCTTCTGTCGCACCCACCACTGTGGCTTGAGCAGGGGCTCAATGATATCGCCAGACTTGGCACACAGTGGAACAGTCATTGGGTTATCTTCCTGGCCAATAAGGAGACCAAGCTCCTCAAGCTTAGCAATAACAGCCTTTCGGGCGTCGAACCGCTTGTAGCCGTCATATGGCGCAGCGTTCTCGTTGAAAGTACCGTCGTCGTTCATGATGTTGATGAACTCAAGGTTGTGTCGCTTACCGGTCTGGTAATCGTTTGGATCATGGGCCGGGGTGATCTTGACGGCACCGGTACCAAACTCCATATCTACAGCTTCATCATCGGTGATAATAGGAATTCGGTTGCCATTGAGCGGGTGGATAACGAACTTGCCGTGAAGGTGGGAGTATCGCGGGTCCTTGGGGTGAACGGCGACACCAGTATCACCCATCATGGTCTCTGGTCGGGTAGTAGCAACAACAAGCTTCTCATCGGAGCCCTCGACTGGGTAGGCAAACGAGGTCAGCACACCAAATTCAACCTTTTCATCGTAGCCTGGTACAGAGAGCAGCGTCTTGCCTGGGATCTCCTTATTGTCAACCTCGAGGTTAGACAGGGTAGTGTTGAGGGCGGTACACCAATTGACCAATCGCGAGGCTCGGTAGATGGTCCCGTCTTCAAACAGGGTGACGAAGGCCTCCCTAACCGCTTCGGATCGGTCGTCGTCGAGAGTGAAGGCCTCACGCGTCCAATCGTACGAGGTACCCAGCTTCTCGAGCTGCTTTCGAATTCGGTCGTGGTAGTCCTCCTTCCACTCCCAGACCTTCTCTACGAACTTTTCTCGGCCGTAGTCGTGTCGAGTCTTCTTCTCCTTGTTCCAGATCATCTTCTCAACGACGGACTGGGTCGAAATACCGGCGTGGTCGAACCCGGGCAAGAACAGCGTAGTGTTACCCTTCATTCGGTTGTACCGAATGAGCGAGTCCTGGATAGCGACGGTCAGGGCGTGCCCAATGTGCAGGGCACCAGTGACGTTTGGTGGGGGCGCTGGAATGACGAACCGGTTACCGACCGGATTGCCATCAGCGTCATACTTGGGCTTGAAGTAGCCCTCCTTGGTCCACCAGGCGTACCACGATGACTCAACGTTCTTCGGACTGTATGCCTTGAGCGCTGGGTCGTCCAGGGAAGGCAGGATCTTCTTCTCGCCTGGGACGGTGGTGTCGACAAACTCAGGAACGGGCTCGGCCTTGGCCTTCTCCTTCTTCTTCTTAGGCTCGGCCTGCTGCTTTTGCTGGGCCTGGGCCTTGGCAGCCTGCTTGGCGTTGAACTTGGCCAGCTTCTCGGCCTTCTTTCGCTCCTTCTCGAGCTCCTTAGCGGTCTTCTCCTTCTTAGGAGCCTCCGCAGGAGGCTGCTGCTGGTTCTTTTCCTGTTCAGACATGGTGAACGAGAATTGTCGGTATAATTTAGCTTTCTACTTCTATTAGTCTTTTCAATTCTTCTTAATCGAGGGTTAATTAATACGTACAAGTGGGCGAGTGAGGCACCAGGAGGATGTAATCAACCGGTTGCAAATCACTGTTAAAAGCTTTCAGGGAAACGCAAAAAATTGAAAAAGAGAGTAAAAAGTGGCAAATCGCAACACCTTAAATATCTATCCCTTCTTTACCTCGATGACTCTGTGATGACCACAAAACTGGTAAACTGGGGTAGCCAATTCGATACTTGTAGAGGTGAAATTTTCAGAGATCGGCCGGTGAGTCAGTCGGAGATGAGGGCGCGAAGAATGTGGAACGCTCAGCTGTATTCCATGGCGTATTTGTCAGACCATATCTCGAATATATAAGAGCCGCCCTTCGCAGTCATTCTACCGGCACTCGATAGAGATGTATACCCTGAATAAACTGCATATATTTGTTAACAATTTTTGAGATAACGAGATGAATTGGTTATTATTAGCAATTTTCAAGATTACCTGATAAAGTAGTAATTAGCATCGTTCAAAGAACCCATAGTTTTATACCCAGGCTCTTTGACTGCGTACTCTCAAACCTACAGTACACAGGCTCTCTAACCTGGAATAGTAACAAGATCAATTGGAGCCTTCCGAAGGTTGGCATCCGTGTGGAAATGGACTCCCCTACTTTATTTCCGGGCTAATTGATCTGACATTTTCTAACCATTACATACGAGGATTGAATAGGTGCTCATTAAAAATTCAGACTACCGGTACCAGTACTTACCTGATTACCGTACATGTTAACTTATTAACACAATTATTAATTCATACTATTAAATTTCCACAATAAGCCAATTACACCGAAGGCTTCTCCGCGAAGCGGAGCTACGGGGGTTGTGGGGCTGGCCCCAGTGCTAATTGAATAACTGTGTAGTAATTGGGGACCACCGCTATAACATCTGCATTATGATAGCCATTGGGGGGGAATTGATCAATATTTTTGCATCTTTAATTTGAGCATCCTCTTCGCACTTAACTGTTGCCCTTCGAGACACCACTCTTCGATGTCAAGGAAGTGCACGCCATAGTAGACAATATTTTTGTCAGAGAATCGGTGCGTCGGGTCTTGAGCCCAGTCGTTAATCTCATCAAAGAGTTTTGGCAGATAGCTGAAATCGTGAATAAAGTTCCGATTCAGTTTGGTAAGGTCCCGCACTAACATTCGAATGACATCATGCGACAAATAGTGGCCCAAATGGTTCCAAATAAACCGATAGGCGAGCAACAACAACGCCTTGTGCATCGGCGTCAAATCGGTTTGTGTGAAATCCTCAAGCTTAATACCCAAAGGGGCCAGGAACAGGTCCTTAAAAAGGACAATACAATTTGCCGCGCCAGGATAACCATTCTTCCACAAGACATCCGCTGCCTGTGCCTCCCCAAAACCCACAACCTTCTTACATACCAAGGCATAAAACGTGCTCCAGCCTGCATCAGTATCTGGGATATCCCGATAATCGGGTGGCGCCAGAGTAATAGCAATATCGTTGGGCAATGGGTGTCGCAACACATGCCACATCTTCACTACGTCAAGTAGTCGTTCACGCTCGGAGAAAGCGTCCTGTAAATAGACATCCTTCTGAAAAACTTGACGCCACTTTCGCAACAGAAACTCATTGACCATCATTCGGTCCGGCAAACGCGCTGTCTCCCAAAAATCATCCTGGGATTGCAATGACGTTGCTGTTGCATAGCTGCCTACCTCCAGACCAGAACTAGCCACGACAAGGCTTTGAAGGTACTCATCAAAGTTGTCGGAAGCCATGAAACAAGCCACTAAGAAACACTCCTTGCGGCCCGAAGACCACTTCTTGTATCCATAATGGAACATGAACTTCGAAATATAGAGGTAAGACTGCCGTAGAAGTGTACGATTCGAAGGAACAACATTTACGGCATATCGCTGCGAATAAATTGTAAACAATAGCACTCGATCCGATGCAGTCGTGAAGAGTTCGTTCTCCTTGTTCCACAAGTCAAAATCGTTCCCAGAGGTCGGCTTGCCAATCAACGGATTCGTCGGCGTCTCCTTTAGCAATTGTTCCACCAAAGACGGGTAAAAGGCACAAGCTCCATACTCCTCGTTCAGCAACCAGATGATTTTCTGCGACTCCTCTGGCAACGGGTCGTCCCCGTTACTGTAGCCAATCGGCTTGGACGGGTCAAGGAGTAGCGGGGTCGATTGTGCAGTCGAGATTGGAGTCGAATTAGCAACGCTCACCAATTGCTCTCTTGAGAGCGACGACCCAGTCGACGAAGACACCGACCACTTAGACGTAGATGTCGCCGTCGTAGCATTGGGTCGAGGAGATTGAACAATCTCGTCATCAGTAGATTGAACGTCATCCGCAGACTCGCCGTCTGCATTCGCTTCATCAGCAGCCTCCGAATCATGAGATCCCTCAGCTGTTTCTTCCTCCGCCGACTGTTCATCACCCTGAGGAAGGAGAGCAGATTTCTGCTGCCGCTGGCCAGCCGCAGGTCGAATCAGCATGGTCTTCTTCTCTCTCAATGCCGCAGGATCACCATTATTATCAGCATTGGCTGACTTGTTGGTACCTTGATTGTTGAGCTTCGAGAACATCATAAATGGAATCGGAATAAAGACGCAATCAGTAGAAAGTTGGCATTAATAATCAAATAAATCTGTTCATCGTCTTCTCTAACTAGGGAATATTTGACTCTTTTTATAGACTGTTTCGAATCCACAAACTACACTGCACTGAGTCCACAAAAAGTGACAGATCAACTGTAGCACGGGGCTTACTCCACGAATACCCGCGGATGCGTGAACTCTGTGTATACAGAACAAAAAAATTGGAATTTCCATTCAATCAAGAGGTGAAAAGCCAGTGGATTTGACTACTGGATTCTCAAGAGAAATCGGACCCCCAAGCCTCCATAGTTCCACTTCGCGGAGATGAAGCGAGGCATTGTTACAGAGGTTGGGAGTTTGTTACGGGTGTAACGAAAAATTTGTTACCAAGTTACGGGGGCCTGGGGGCTGGCCCCCAGCTACGGGAGCTCGAGGGCTAGCCCTCGAACACATATTCAACTGGTAATGTTAATGGGGGCACCAGTCCCCCTCAAATCCCCTGGGGTACCGCTACGCGATGATGCTCTACCCCTCAGCGAAGCGAAGCTACGGGATCTCGAGTATATCTTGTAGCACCTAGAAATGGTGATGAGTGTAGTAATAACTTTGATCTGGTTGGTGGTTGTGGGCAGGCTGGTGTCTCAGCCGTGCGTTGATAAAAAACTAATGAAAAATTTCGTATCGCCGATTAACCAGATCAATAAAAGGAAGAAAGTATATGATCCGTCGGGTTGGGGCAGGATTATTCAGATCAGTTCGAGCCAATTACTTATCTACCCATATACTACCTATTCGAGCCATGTCGAGCGAAGCTGCCGCTGCTGCTAAGCCCGAAGGGGTCAAGCGACCCCAGCCAGAGAGCCCCAAGAACAAGCCGCCCATGAAGAGGCTAAAGAAGCAGAATAAGAAGAAGAAGTTCAAGGAACCGCCCGTGGATCCTGTTTCTGCCGAGGGTGTGTTGATTAACGACATTAAGGACCTGTTGAAGGAGAAAGACATCCCTGACCAAGAGGTGATTAACGACATGCAGGAGTTCTTCCAGCGAGAGAAGACTATTCCACATCCAGAGCACTGCGAGGCTGAGCTAGAAATCATTAAGCAGTCCTCTGTTGGTGACGGTCTCGCTATTAACGAGTTCAACGGCAAGAAGCAGATTGTAGTCGTACCTTACACCGTCGTCGGCGATAAGGTCAAGGCCAAGATCTACAAGACGTTCAAATACTATTTCCAGGCCGAAATGGTGGAAGTTCTCACCAAGTCAGACGACCGAGACGACAGCCTCGTGCGATGCAGATACTTTAACACCTGCTCCGGGTGCCAGTACCAGATGATCCCGTACAAGAAGCAGCTGGAGATGAAGCGGGAGGTCATTGTCAACGCATTCCGGCACTATGCGCCCCAGGCATTTGCCAGCGGGCTCATTCCTACCGTTTTGGATACTGTCGGGTCGCCAAAGGAGTACGAGTACCGAACAAAGCTGACTCCGCACTTTGATGTGCCACGATCCGGGAAGCTCGACGCCCCACCGCCCATTGGGTTTGGCGTCAAGGGCCGAAAGAACGTAGTCGATATCGAGGAGTGCGTTATTGGCACGCCAGTGGTCAACGATGGTATGAAGAGAGAGCGACAGCGAGTTCACGACACTTATGACACATACAAGCGGGGCGCTACGCTTCTGCTGAGAGAAAACGCCGTGTCAGAAACCGAAAGGGTTTGCGTCACTTCCACCAAGGAGATCATTACGGAATACGTTGGGGAGTTCAAGTTCGAATACCCGTCGAGCTCCTTCTTCCAGAACAACAACTCCATCCTCGTCGATGTCACTTCCTACGTGCGGGACAACATTAAAATCCCTGCCACTGGTCTGCCACCAAAGTACCTGGTCGACACTTACTGCGGAAGTGGTTTGTTTGCTGTTACGTGCAGCCACAATGCAGAGTCGGTCATTGGAGTGGAGATCTCCAAGGACAGTGTAGAGTACGCTTCGCGAAATGCTGAACTGAACAACCTCAAGAATGCATCATTCATTGTGGGCCAGGCGGAGAAGATCTTTGAAAAGGTCAACACGCCGCCGGCGGAGACAAGCATCATTATTGACCCGCCGCGAAAGGGCTGCGACCAGGCGTTCCTCGACCAATTGATTGCATTTAAACCGGCCAAGTGCGTCTACGTCAGCTGTAACGTCCACAGCCAGGCTCGAGACATTGAGTATCTGTTGGAGAAGGAGCCAAAGTACAAGGTCGAGAGCCTGCGTGGCTTTGACTTTTTCCCCCAGACCCACCATGTCGAAGGCGTCGCTGTCATTACCATGGACTATTAATCATTTGCATATGTAATTTTAGAATATCATACCCATCAACCAACTATCTCCGCGTATTCGAGGGCCAGCCCTCGAGCTCCCGTAGCTGGGGGCCAGCGCCCAGACCCCCGCATGGTAGCAGCGTAACAAATGATTTAGTTACACTCGTAACAAACTCCCAATCCGCGTAACAAGTTACAGTAACATCTCCGCGAAGCGGAGCCTCAGGGGGGGTTTGGGGGGACCAGTCCCCCCATAAACACTCCCCTGCTTCACTTGGGCAGCCCTCAGACCCCCTTAACTCTTCGTCTATTGCTATCACTACAATATCTCCGCGAAGCGGAGCTCCAGGGGGGGTTTGGGGGGACTGGTCCCCCCGAGTGCACACTCGGTGTGGCTAAGAGATCGGGGGCGCGCGAGCCCAGGGGGAGGTATAAAGTCGGGCCAACGTGAAATTTTTTTTTCTTCTCTAATGATATCCTTCCACGTTTTGAACGTAATATGATGAAAAGTTGTTTGTGTGCTAGCTTAAAAAAGCCCCTCTCTTGAAGAGTTGGCCCCTGACCGGGCCCTGGGCGGTACATGGTGAGAGCGTTCTACACAAATCATTACCTTGTTAATTGAAGAACGCGTACAACGATCTGACTCTTTGAAACTGGGGATATCATTTGTATGTAATAAAATACTATTCTCGATGGTTTTCCCTCTTGTATGCACATTTACTGTTGCTTGGATATTGTAGAATGCGCTTTAAGGTGGGGCGATTGATGTGCCAACCAACCTGCTCCGTATAAAAGCGCGATATCAATCTATATCTATTAAGGCTCAATTGGATTGGCTGGTGCGGGCCGTCGCAAGGACCATGCTCAGCCTGGCACCAGCACGAGATAAACGCGAGCCCACATTGAGTATAGTTAAGTGACTTTCCACAGTGAGTATGTAGGTAGTTAGCTGGCTTTCCACCTTACGTAGGTAAAAGCTATGCATTGATGTAGCTAGCTTGTACTTATGCAATTGGTATGTGAACGTTTGAGTGCGCGTGTAATTGTCGCTTTGTACATATGCAATTAGTGTGTATCTACTCCTATCAAAGGCTTTAAAGGTTTTTCTTGACGCCGTTCTTCTCCTCGACATCGGCCTCGGCCAGCATGAGAGCAGCCCGGAACATCTGGATGAAGTTAATAAGCTGCTTGCCAAACCACAGCGGGAAGGACACGATGCAGATGATCGTGGCATAAGAGAGTGGGATGCCAAAGATATACCCGAGATTTGGCGGCGTCTTGAGCGGGAACGAGTACAAATAGAGCCCGACGAAGAAGAGCTCATTAAAGGCGCAGAACAAAAACAGCACCGTCGAGTTCGTGTAGTACAGATTGAGCACCTTGGAGCGCTTGCCAACCTTCTTGTGGCTCGCTGAGCCCGAGGTCAGCATGGCATACATGTGCATGTAGTGTGAGGCCAGATCAAGGCTGACCAGCAGCTGGAACAGCGGCGCCCAGTTGGGGTACACGACACACAGGTAGCAAATCAGCGACGAAGTCGTGCACCGGTCCGTCACCATGTCCAAAACGGCGCCGAACTGCGACGTCTGGTTGTACTTTCGTGCCGCAGCGCCGTCGAGCGCGTCGAGCAGACACGACAGGCCGTACAGCACAGTGCAGTACTTGGGGTGCCATTGCATATAGTAGAACGACGCCAGGGCCAGTACGACCCGCGAGTACCCAATCAGGTTTGGGATGTACAGGAAGATGGTCCTCGTAGTCACTTTCGCTTGCGACATGGTATTCTAACCCGACTTGATCTCCGGAGATGAGGAAACGAATGTCAAGGGGAGGTGAGGACAGCAGAGGGGGGTTTTTTTTCGCCTCGTTGGGACAACCGGACATACCGAGACACACCTTGAACCTTCGCGAACGTTTCGCCATGCGACACGTCGTGTAGATTATCGAGTGCTTTTATTTTATTATTTAGATGAATTGTAATTGCAGTCTTTCAAAAGGGTAGCAGTTTTATGTACCAATAGGGTAATTGGTGCGATGGTATACCTGGGGGCCAGCCCCCAGACCCCCGTAGCTCTGCTTCGCAGAGGGATTGTTGAGTCGTGCGAATAATTTGAACCAGCTAGTTGATGGCAAACGTTGAACCATCTGAGGTATTTTAATTGATTCTCCTCCGCGAAGCGGAGCTACGGGGGTCTGGGGACTGGCCCTAGTATAGCTGTCGATTCCCTGCCGTTAGCTAATTCCTTCCGGTTTATTCAGTTGGCATTATCATTAGATATTAAGAAGTTTAGGGAATAAAGAGGAATTTTCTAGAGAAATTCTTTGGAGTACTTGATACTTGATAAAAATGGCTATTATCCACCCCTAAAGTACCCGGTAGATTGAAGCTTTCAGTCGAAGGATGCTTTCCGCCCCACCGAAAAGACATTACTGTACTGGTAATAGATTACTACCTGGTACAATATTACGGTTGCATATTCTATTTGCTTTGATTAATTGAAGATTTTTGCGCTGTCGGATCTGTGAGTCGACCCGAACTGTCTTCCAAATTAAGTATGAAACAGCTCTCGATAAAAAGAGCGATTGCCAATCATTTTCGGGAGGCTTCCTGGATCATGAAAATAAATGAAAGTGTTATTGTAGCAAAGGAGACTGTTGAGAGATGAGTGATAGCTCCTTCAAGCCTCTTGATCCAAGTAGGGCTACGGTATAACACCTGTTGAGGTATTCGTTAGGAGAGTAACCGAGTACCCGTTAGGAGAGGAACCGAGGAATACCGGTTAAGAGAAGAACCGAGGAGTACCTGTCCGGCAATGGAGTGAGAGATAAAAGGAGGAGATTCCCATGGTTGGAGAAGTAAGCAAATAGACAGTAATGCAGGAACTCACCGGGGACCAAGTCTCTGACACACAACCAGTAGCTGCTAGGGTAAGAATGGATAAGGATCCCTTCGTTCAACAACACCAACGCTCGTATGAATGAATACATCACTTCTACTTTCATATTACCAGGTAATATAACTATTTCAAATGAATTAGCGATAATCCGTCTTAAAAGCCAGTCGCGACTGACGGTTCAATTTGCATTTCGTGTAACGAATGTACATTTATTTCAGAGCGCATAATAAGTACTGGCACTACAAGAATGGATCTTTCTCTTATTTTGTGTTGTACCTGGTTTAGCGTTAGGAATGGTTTGTTCTGCCCAGGGATTCACAGCTGTATCAATTGTGGCTCGTAAAATCCAGAACTTGAATATTGTTTCCAAGGTCTCCGCGAAGCGGAGCCACGGGGGTTTGGGGGCTGGCCCCCAAGTCCATTGGCCTAGCAATAGTTTAATGACCACTTCTATTAGCCATCTCTTGCAAAATGCTCACCGAGATCAACTGATTAGTCTTTTGAAGGCCTTCTTTTTTGAATACATAATACCGGAGGTATAGTAGTAGCGGATGTCAGCCGCACGGCTGAAAGGGGGGTCTCCGGGCCCGGAAAAAAATTTCGAAAATTCACTATCTCACGGATCAAACCAATAGATTAAACGCAAGAATGGCTGGCGTACTCAAAAGTGTACTGGCGACTAGTTTGTCGCCAAGCCAGGAGGACTTCATTTTGGAAAATGCGCCGCATGTTCTGAATCTGCTGGTGTCGAACCCAGCAGTCCTCGGCAATGCCGACGAATCGACTCTCTCCAAGTTTAGAGTCCGGATCTCGGCCCTCATCAAGTCCAAGAAACCCATTTCGCGCTGGTTCGGGTGCTACCTGTGCAAAGTTGTCATCGAATCGAGCAGCTGCTGGGCTATGCTTAAGTCCCATGGGAGTAGCTGGGTCGGATCTATACTCCATCTACTGGAAATCCCGGAGCCACTGGTGACCCATGAGATCGCCATTGAGGCTCTGTCTGCCCTGTTCGCTAGGACGGTTGGCAAGCCAAGCATGACTAGAGAAATTACAACCCCGAAACTGCCCGATTACATAAAAGCATTGTTGAATCTTGCTGCCAAGGAGAAGCAATTGCATAGATGCATTGTGCCGGCGTTGACCCGAGTGCTGCAGAACCAGTCTACGACTTTCCGGTCTCACGCGAAGCGATTCGAGCAACTTATATTTGCAGTTCTAAGCGAGGCCTGCGAGTCTCCTCAGAATGTTGAGCCTCAGCTACTCAAGGACGCTTGCAAGGCATTCGTATCGCTTCATAATGCCGCAAGCAAAGGTACAGAGATTGAAGAGTGGAGAGCTCAGATTATTGTGACTATAAACGAGATCCACTTCACTCTCAGCGCCTTTGTGGATCCAGTATTCAATGAGGATTTCAACCCGGCTAGTATCACTGGATCGCGAGGGTTGTTGCAATCGGTACAAGGTTCCCTAGTCGATAAACTGCATGTACTGCTGAGTATTCTAGAGGCGTTTTTCGTGGTTCCTACTAAATACGCTGTAAAGGTCCCATTTGGAGCTATTGTCCAGCTATCGGACCGGTTGTACCAGCTGCCATTCAGCGCGCCAAAGCCAATATCCGACCAGGACTCCAGAGCGACCGCTGTGTATCAACTTGAACACATCAATGCCCGGTTGACCCACTTAGTGGTGATGATTATGTCTACCGTTAGCGGAGCCTTGGTGCAGTCGCATTTCGAGCATTTCTTGCACCACATCACAGTCACTGTTGGCAGAAGCAAGAACATCGTTCTCAAGCTAGAGTTGCTCAACCTTGCTGCATTTATGTTTGAAAAAGTGTCGCTGGTTCCAGCCGACTTTACTGAGGACATCTCGCAGCTTATCAACGCCAGCTTACAGCTTCTGGTTCCTCAGAAGCCGCCGGCTACTACCGCCATTCCAGACTTTGTCACCCAGCCGCACTTGTTCGAAGACCCACCTCACAGGGCCGTGATCGAATGTGTCGACAAGTTTATTACGGCTGTTGTCGTTAGTGTTCCTGCTTTGCCACTAGCTCAGCGAACGGCAATTGACCGGTATGCGATTCTTCAGAGGAAGTCTAACACCGGCGTGCTTAGTTCGTTATATCCTGGGGTTGCTACAAAGTTCAGTATTCTTCCAATGGCACTGAGGAACCATTCTACGGACGTACGGCTAATGCAGTTGATCCATCCGCGATTCCCGCCGCTCATGACGAGTCAAGACGGATTGAATAAGCAGGTGTCGATTTTTGGTTCGGGCAACTCTTCCGGTGAAACGGAAGAAGAGGATGTGGATATGAACGGTGACATGACAGACGAACAGAACCCACGCCAGATCAGCAGACTGGAGGAAATGCAACAGCGGGAACCGTCTCACATTGCGCCATATGTTCCAACTAACGAGGAAGAGCAAGCAGAGCCGTCAGTGGAGACGGTCCCTTCAGTCACTCAGCCACAGGCTCCTGCTCCTTCGATGTTTACTCCTCCAACCACTCAACTGTTTGTCCCTCCAGCTGATGAACCAATCGCGCCGGCTCCAGAACCAACACTTGCACAGTCTAGTGTACCAATCCCTGCGGAAACCTTGGAAGACGACGATGGTGACATTGTCATTCCTGAATTCGATGAAGAAAGCAGCGATGAAGAGATGTAATACTCTCCAAACTTCAATGAGAGAAGCAGTGATGAAGAGGTGTAATACTCAAATTTCAACGATAGAAGTAATGAAAGAGATGTAGTACTCCAAAAAATAGAATAATAACACTCAGTCTGAGTCTTCGTAATCCTCTAGCGTCGGTAAATGTTTTTCCAGTCTCTGCTCCGCCGTAGCTGGACTATCAACTTGAGGTCCAAGTTTAGTCGTAGCTTTGCTATCACCTTCAAATTTAACCGGCTCATCATGGTCAACTTTCTGTTTCTTCCGCAATGCTGCAGGAACCATTTTAACGCTCTCACCAACCAGGTTACGCATTACAGGAGCCGACTCGTACGTCGTCTTAGCTGGTACAGCTGCCTTCTTCTGATCCCCTACGCTAGGAGGCTTAATACTGGGCATTGGGATCGCTGATACCGACTCAGATGTAGAATACCCCGAATCGTCATCATCATATACATTTTCGGTATCGCCCACCTCAACATACGGCATACCTGGAGGCGGATTGCCCTCAGGATTCAGCACTGGGTCCCAGTATATGCTTTTCCTGTTCTCTCTTGGCCGATGGGCTTGTCTATCGGCGTTCCGAATGTTGTATATCTTCACTTCATAGCCCAATTTCTCCTTGGCCCCATGGATCTCGTCTAGCCTCTCCTTTAATGATTTCAGTTCAGCTTCTTGGTCGCTGGTTCGATTTTCTGTTCCTTCAAACCGGGCGATATCTTTCTGCAGCCCGAAAGTATTCCGGCCCGCTAACTTTTCCAAACGATCTTTCAGTTTCTGGGCCTTGGCCTTCTTGATTTCCTTGGCCTTTTCCTTTCGCCGTTGAGCCTCTACCGGGTTCACTTCCTTCATTTTTCGCGGTTGGGTGGTCGTCGGATTTGATCTCGCAGAACATCGCCAAAAACACGACAAAATGGAGCAGCCCGAACAGCAACCCGATCTGTCCAATGTTCCGGTAGCTGCGCTTGAATCTCTGCGGCTGAGATTAGCACAGGTAAGATTATGACATGTATTTTTTGGCTTGGATTAGAACTAACAAATAATAGCTGGCTCACTCGTTGAATAGCCTGTCAGGACAGGTTCAACAGGCTACCCTGCCTTCATGGCCCGGGCTGCAGAGCCAATTTAATGTTCTTTTGACCCAACTGTCATCTCTTTCTGCCACCATAACAGGATTCTCTGAGCTTCTGCAGAAAACCGTGGCATACCCGCTCCCAAACTTCCCCACTGCTACCCAGAGCGGGCTCCTGACGACGCTTTTGCGTAAGAAGAACCTTCCAGACGTCGAGGAGTGGATCAAAGATGGCAATGCTGCTGCGGAAAACCTGGTGGTGAGGAATGATGACGAGTTTACGAGTTGGGCGGCAAACGTCGCCCAGGAGTGCCAGGAAAACCACGAATGGACCGGGTTCTTGACGAGGAAAGAAGTAGACGAAGGGGAAACGGACTCGAGTCTTCTTCGACAAACTGAAAATGACGGTGGGTGGACAATTGACGAGACTATTGTCTACCTCTCGCGTGGTGAAGTGCTACACAAGGCTCCACAGCCTTCTGCTTCATAACGCTAACTATAGAGCCATATCTAGTATTTATTCGCCATTGCTGGCATTGTAACGTGTATTAACTCACATTTTTGTCCTCCGTAGCTTGCAGAGCCCTCCTACCTACAAACCACTTGAAAAGAGCCCACTGTAGCTTCAATGGACTTGGGGGCCAGCCCCCAAACCCCCGTAGCTCCGCTTCGCGGAGGGATTGTTGATTATCTCCGCGTAGCGGAGCCCAAGGGGGGTTTGGGGGGACTAGTCCCCCCATTCGTACATAGTAGAGCTGATGTATTCGAGGGCCAGCCCTCGAGCTCCCGTAGCTCCGCTTCGCGGAGGGTTGTTGGGTACATATGCATTCATTAAAATAAAATTCATCATTTTCGTTAGAACTTCTTGCGCATTTGCTTGATTTTCTTGTAATGCGCCTTACCTCCCGAGGTCTTTGCCGTTTGAATCTCGGAGTACTTCCGCTTGAAGTACCTCTTGGACGCCTCATCAGCAAGAATCTCGTCCGCAAGGGTCCTCTTTCGCTCCTTCTTGGACATGCGAGCAGAGAAGTATTCCGTATTACCTTCGATGATAGTACCGGTCTGGAAATACTTTGGCGGCCCGCTCTTGTCCTTCTTATAATGCCGCTTGCGGTCCAAAACATTTCGCATTTGCAGCAGCTGCAGATCTCGCTTTATTGACGGCGTGATCTCGGTCTTTGGCATGTCGAACCAGTTCTTTCCGGCCGTAGCCTCCCTCTGCTCCTTCTCCTGCTTCTTCACTTCTACCGGATCCACGATCCTCCTCACACCCCATTCCTTTTCTGATAAGCCCCTGTCGTCCACCAGTTTGACTACTCCGGCCTTCTTCGGGATGGGCTTTGCAGCGCCTTTCAGCTCGTCCTTGAGCTGAGGCAGATTCTGCCAGCTCTCTCTGATCTCTTTCAGATCGGCATTTGGGTCCTTCTCGTCCTCCTCATCCACATCCGACAGCTTTGGACGGCTCAGGTTCTCCTTAGCCTGGTCTAGCAATCTCTCAATCTCATCAATATCGGGCGAGCTCTCGCCTAGAGTGCTCGAAGTGTATCCTTCCGTAGACATAGCGGCGATAGATACCAGGGCTGTCGCTTGGAGGCTCGGGGCGATATATTTTTTATCAGTCCACGATTTACACATGGCCGAAATTTACGCGCATAAACTCACCACCCGGGAATGCGATCACCGAACACTTTTACTTAGTTCGCACAGAGACACCACCATAGTTACTAGAATTGTGCATAAGTCTCATTATATTGCGGAATCCATGCGCTACACAGTAGTGTGAATCTGTTAACCAATTTTCCCTCAGTACTTTTTAACAAGTGTAATAGGGGGGACCAGTCCCCCCAAACCCCCCTGGGGCTCCGCTTCGCGGAGATATAGAGCTGAATCTACAAGCCCTCCGCGAAGCGGAGCTACGGGAGCTCGAGGGCTGGCCCTCCGAATACATCAACTCTACTAGTTCAATTGGGGGCACCAGTCCCCCTAAACCCCCCTGGGGCTCCGCTCCGCGGAGAGTTATGAAGAATTATGTATTAGCTCGGAGTATATTCTATTGGGAAGGTTACCATGTAAATCCATCAATGTAAGAAGATGCGCCGCCATCAGTCTCCAAAAGCGAAGCGTATTCCTCAAACTCCAACGCAGGAGGCTTCTTCATCTGCTTAGTAAACTCGGACTCAATGAGATACTTGAAGGAATGATCGAGGAAGTCCTCCATCACATAGTACGGCTTTCGGAACGGCTGGGACATGATTCGCGCTAGTGCAGCAACGTTTGGATGGTAATGCGATTGAAGCGTCTCAATCTCCCACAAGGATGATTCTAATGCGTTTGTCTTCAATGGATCAGTTTCGTTGTTGTCGTAAGGGTCGTTGTATTCGTTCGTGCCGTCTGGGTTGTGGATCATCTTCATGCACGTGGGGTGTCGCTTGAGCTGGTTATATACAAAGGGAATAATGGCAATGGCAGCAGCTGGAGGTGCGTATAGAGCCAGACGCGACATACGCTTGATGAAAGATGCAACAATTCCAGCCGGCAAGTGTGTAGATGACAGGAAAACGTCGGCGAGTCGCAGGAACCGCGACCGGTATTTAGCATGCATAATTGACGAGTCAAACAAGGTGTAAAGCTTGTCGTAGAAGTTCGGGTAGTCTAGATTGTAGTCTTGGATGAGCCTGAACAGACCGTTGAGAGCCAGCAAGGAAACAGCTCCGCCCGTGTCGTAGGCCGCCGTCAGGAAGTCCATGAGCATCTGTGGCTTGGACATATTGGGGATAATTCGCTTGTGGAGCATAATGAGAACAGCCTTGTACTGATCAACGGTCTGCGGCAGTCTCAGTGCGGCGAGCCACGCTTTCTGGAACACTGACTTGTGTGACGACTGCTTGAGCACAGATCCGTGCTTTGACGCGGTCTTGGACAGCTTCTGTGGCTTAGGGAAATAGAAATCTTCAATCTGGTCGTCATTTTCCGGGAATTCAGAAACGGCCATCAGCAGATCCAAAAGACGATCCGACACGATTTCTGGAGCGTCAAACGTCTGCTCAGGGATCATGGAGCCCACTTCTTGGTAGAAATAATACCGGAGGTCGTCATACTCGTTCAGATAGTCGCTTGCAAGCAATTCCAATGCCGAGTCTGGAGTACCTTTAGAGGTGAGCAGTTTCAGTAACGTGGAATTAAACAGCATCTTTGGGAAGTAAGTTTCCTCAGGGTTAGGAGCCATGTATTTGGACTCAGCAAGGAGGAGCTTGAGCAGGATTGCAATAGCCGAACCCAGCTCCTCTTCGTCATCGGAAGTCTCCAGCACATGAAGCCGGCTGTCCTTGAAATCGTTGTACAGATCCTGTAGCCATCCAACGACCTGGACCTGAGATTCAGTCTTGCCTTTTGATCTTCGCAATTCGCCTTTTTTCAGCAATTTGCCGAATATTTTCAGCAGGGTTGCCGCGATATTATGCTTCATTGATGCGTCGTTTCTGTCGCTCTCTAGCCCATCGATGAGACTAGGCAGTAGGTTATAGTGCTTCACTGATGACAGGACCTTCTCTTCGACATCTTTCAGCTTTTCGGCCGTAAATACCACTTCATCGTCCTCCTTAGTTCGCTTCCGGGAACCCAGGGCACCTCTAGTTCTCTTTTCTCTAACCATTCTCGGTTGATTTGATTATCGATAAAAGCCTGTCGCGGAAAAAAAATTAATTGATGGAGCGTCAGCCGTGCAGTTACGCTTACAACTTAACTTTTCACAGTCATTATTTACTCAATTAATAATATTGAATAAATTAAAGTCACGTGGTAGTGTTACCCGGCAGTGCTTAACGCGTTGGGAGGGAAGGCTGTCGCTGATTGGGCGGGAGCGACGGACGGGGCAGTCGACGAAGGGAAAATTTCAATTCCAGCATCGACCCCCAAGTAGTTTGAACCTTATTCAACCAATTAGTTAACGATGAGTCTTCGAATTGCTGCTCGAACCACTCGATTGGGTAAGTGCTTTGAATGAAGGGAAAAGGATGTGTTGCTAACTTGTGTGATTTTTTAGCTGCTCGACCAATTTTGGCTCGACCAGTCGTCGGTGCTATGCCGTATGTGTTTTACCCCGAAAGCTGGCGATTGAAGGACTAACCGAAGATAATGTAGATCCATGCGACTGTACTCCACTGAGCTGGACCCAAAGGACAAGGCTACTGCCATCATTGATGCCTTGCCAGGCAACACTCCGCTCACCAAGACCGGTCTCCTCGCTACCGGCGCTGCTGCTTCCGTCTATGCCATCTCCAACGGCATGCTCGTTGCCAACTCGGAGGCTCTCATGCTTGGCTGCTTCCTCGGTGTCGTTTTCATCATGTCCAAGACTGTTGCCCCGGCCTACGGCTCGTGGGCCCAGGGCCACGTCGACACCTTCAAGAACGTTCTCACCAAGGCCCGACAGGGTCACGTGGCCGCTGTCAAGGAGCGAATCGAGAGCGTCAACCAGCTCAAGGACGTTGTCGAGACCACCAAGTCCCTGTTTGCATTGTCTAAGGAGACCGCCCAGCTCGAGTCCACTGCTTTTGAGCTCAAGCAGAAGGTTGACTTTGCTTCCGAGGCCAAGGCTGTGCTTGACTCGTGGGTCCGATACGAGGGCCAGGTGCGACAGCGAGAGCAGGAGGAGCTCGCCGCTAACGTCATTGCTAAGGTCAACAAGCAGATTGCTGAGCCTAAGTTCAAGCAGCAGGTTCTTGAGCAGGCCATTGCTGACGTTGAGAAGGTCTTTGCTGCTAAGAAATAAGTTAATCCTCACCACCACGCCGTAAAATAACACATTATTAGAGTGACCTTTTTATTGTAGGCCTGTTCTCTACGATCCGTTTTCAATGATCCATTTTCAATGATCCTTTCTCAATGATCCTTTCTCTATTCCTTCTCAATGATCCTTTCTCAATAACCATATAAACATCCATTCGATAGACCAGCCAACCAATTGTCTATATTATATTGGCTGAATCAAGTCCTTACTACGTTTTTCTTACTACTTCTTCTACCGTAACTAGAGAAGCAGAAAAAGAGTACGATTGGAATTGAGGTAAAGACCGGATAGTCTCGCGGTGATAACTGCTGAATACAAAGATCCATGGGATATCCAGCCCAGAATAAGTCAGCCCTTTAAAATGCTAGGCAAACAAATTGATTCTTCTCAAATCATAGTGCAAAGCATCGTTTACTTGACCATATGTACTATGTCTTAGACTTAAGTCCTCTACGCAGTTCATACAACTCGTTCGGCAAATATCTATCGTACAATTGAATAATCTTAATTGGGTAGCGTAACACAGCTGAATAATACAATATATAATATTGGCTGTACGCCTCGATACTGAATGATCAATTAGGCTCATCAGAACGTGACCTAGCCAACACAGCGGTGAGTTCGACCTCGGAGTATACTAAAGACCATAGCCAGGGGCCAGCACCTCTTACACGCTTCAAATTAGCCAAAAATCACATTATTACCTTGTAGGAAACTATTTGATACTTTGATGGCATGTTACCCAGAATTACTAGGAGAAAGGATCACGATATACACAGACGTCAGTACCGCACAACACACAACACCAAGGCCAATTCAACTAGTCCCTCCGCGAAGCGGAGCTACGGGGTCTGGGGCTGGCCCCAGAAACATTTACAACCGCTATTTAACTTATATAACCCATCAACCTAGTATCAACGGTGCAATCGTCTAGCGACGATGGAGGGCATCGCGGGGTTTGAACTCCCGACCGTGGAACGGTGACCATCATTAGTGAACACACACCCCATCGCGCAAAAGTGATGCCGGTCCTACGCATATTCTGGCCGCTAGACGCGCTGGGGATCGAGCGCCAGAGAGGATACGAGCCGGCGATTGTAGTCGGATGGCGGAACTCGCCGACAGATGTCGTCGTGGTAACGACTCTACCGTACCTCGACCCGGCCAAGGTCGACCACCTATTAAGGTCCGACGTTCTGCTGCAGGGCAGCCAGTGCCCCGTGTCGAGTATATACAGCCTGTGTGGCGCGAAACGCATGGAGGTGTTGGGCACGATGAATTGCGACTACACAATGCCTCTTGGGTACCAGAACCTGCCTATAGACGCCATATTTGGCGAGGCTCTGCGCTATCCGACCCACCGGTGTCCTGACCAGTTCGAGGCGGTCCAAGTGGTCATGTTTGAAAGCCCGCAGTCCTACCATATGCAATATTTTTCTACAAGGCCCATCAGCCTAGAGCTATCGGAGAAATCAGCGCTGACGGTGATTAGCGAAGAGTACGAGGCTGATCTCGTAGATGCACGGGAGCATGCACAGCTGCTCATACAGAGAATAAAACGGCATACTCGCGGAGACAATAGTGATGGGGGTATGCTGGAAAAGACAATTTCCCAGATCAATTGCGGGTATGAACTGGGCCGGCTGTTACGGGAGAACGCTGTTATTATCTTCCCCAAGATGGCTTCGAAAAGAAGGCGGCTCAGCATGAGCGAAACAATAAAAGAGTCCGCCAAGTCTGTCCAGACAGGAGTAGAGAACGTGGCGTACAAGGCTTTCTACTATTTCCTGCCCTTGCTGTCGCGCATGCTGGTATTTGCCATTATGGTGTGTCGCATAATAGCCGAGGCCATTCTCAGAGTAATAGAGTATAAGCCACTCGCCCATTGGTATGCTTTAAAAGACGTTTCGGCGACTGCTCAACAGATAGACCTGAGGCTTCAGCAGTTTTGCTTCTGGCCCATTCAATACTCGCGCATAAGGCGCCGTACAAAAGACATGTCGGCTAATACTGCTGCTAACGTCGAGTATATTCGGTACTACAACTCCATATGGCTCGTGGCTAACGATGTTATCCTCGGGTTTTCAATAGGGCGCATAATTCTCGACAATCGCCAGGCTATCGTTTATGGGTTGAACTACCTAGTCGACGAGATTCTGACCAACGCGTTTAAGAGCAACATGCTATGGCTTATGGACTGGCCGGGTGGCCTGAAATTGAACAATGAAGTAGCAGCATTCTTTGGCGAACTGTTCCTGTGGGTCATCCAGTTCTGGCATATGTCGCTGTCGCTGTTTAGACCGTACTTCCACATTATAGTGGCCATAGTGGGCTACAGCGGCTTTTTCGGCGCCACTTACTGCATCTCGCTGATTTCGGACATTGTGTCTCTGCTCACTCTGCACGTATACTCGTTTTATATCGCGTCGGCGAGGATATATCATTGGCAGCTGCTTGTTCTGTATTCTCTTTTACAGCTGTTTCGCGGGAAGAAGCGCAACGTGCTGCGAAACCGAATAGACAGTTGCAACTATGAGCTTGACCAGCTGCTCATGGGCACAATCTTTTTTACAGTGCTTATCTTCCTTCTTCCGACCGTGCTAGTGTTTTATCTTACCTTTGCTGGGGCGCGGTTGGCTATTGTCGTGTTCTGCGCTGTGCTTGAAACCAGTCTAATGTTCCTAAATCACTTCCCTCTGTTTGTCATGCTGCTGCGCATCAAGGACCCGAAGCGTATTCCTGGTGGAATTGTCATGCGCTACGAGCAGAGCAATTTGAAAGAACGATCCAGCTTGTGGTCGCTTATAATGCCGAGCCACGATTTGCCACAAGCGGTGAACAATCCGCAAAGCTACCAGTCGTTTGCGTACCTCCAACCCGTTCCGCTTTCATTCACTAACATGTTCCACCAGTACAATATTGTCATTGAGCGCATCAGACTGCATTATGCGTCGTTTGGCGTTATTAAAAGACTTCTCACGGGCCAGTTCGTGCCCATCAAACGGTCGAAGCTATATGGGTTGTTATACTCGATGCTTCCCGAAGAACGATTTCCGATTAATACCCTCTATAGAGACATGAAGAACATGATTTGATGTACCATATGTAAATAGAACTACGTTCACGATTCCAAAATTTTGTTCTACTCGTAGCACAACGAGCTTCAACCAAACAAATGGATCCTGTAACAACTTCCATTCCTCGAATAGCACGCCTCTCGGGTGTAAATGGGGGGACCAGTCCCCCCCCCCCCCCAAACCCCCCTGGGGCTCCGCTACGCGGAGATTAGCCAGTTGAACTAGGAAATCTCCGTGAAGCGGAGCTACGGGAGCTCGAATATAGTTGTGTCCTATGTGGAATAGACCGTTACAAGCTCTGTCGTACGTACGAGGTGATTGTAACAGCAACAGGAAGATGAAGAAATCGGATAACAGTTAACTATAGGTTACTGAGTTGGTTAAACGATAATCAACTGTGGGGCATGGAGCTGATTGAAAACTATTGTGGCTTACCGATATGATTGAAAAATCTCAATCAAGATAGAAAAAAAAGGATAATGCAGAAAAACATATATTTACAAGACGATCATGGTTAAATTATTTCTTCTTCTTCTTAGGGTCGGTGCTTTTCGCTAAACAATCAGTTAGTAACCAATGAAATAGATCAAAAAATGGTTCACTTACACTTAGCCTTGGTTGGCTTGCCCTTGCCCTTCTTACGCCGGGCGGCAATCTTCTCAAGTCGTCGCTCCTCATCATAGTCGAAGTGATTTGGCTCAGGATCAATCTGGCGCAGGTATTTCAGGGTCAGCACATTAGGCTTATAGTAGTTGCGCACAGTCTCGCCCTTGAGGTTCTGTCGCAGGATCTTCGCACCGGTTCGCGCCTGGGTCGGGTTGAACGTGGTTCGGAATATGCTCTTGGAGAGCTTCAGGACCTCCGTGAGTCTCGCTTTCGACGGAGCAGACATGCTTTTCTGTATATATGCCAAGGTGCCCGTTCAAGCTCGTTCGGATATGAAATTTTAGATGAGTCGGCCGATTTCGAGATGCGTAAGCTATCCACACAAAATTACATAATCTCCGACTTGGCACGGCAAAAATGCGACAATGCGACTTTTGCGAAAAATGTGAAACCGGTGGGGTTAACGGCATCAAATTGTATCTATCTAAGCTGTCCTGTTAAAATTTAGTCTATCGCGGGGTTACATATGGTAGATAAAGATTACCAGAAGTTGATTCAATCGCCTGTAGCGTGATTATCGGAGCTCCCTATCGATGGAGAGAGAGAGAGGGGTGACCGCAAGGGATGCATCCACCCACCCGCAGTCAGCCTTACTACAGTAGGCGGTATTTTGTACCAGTATTACCCCACTCTATAAACGTGGACAGCGCAACAGGGAGTCGGATTATGATAATTATTCCGAGCCGAACTGCTGCGAAATGCATACCTCTTTTGCATCTGGCAGTCTCAATAACTACGTAAGCCACATATTTAGCGGCTGGCGCCCAGTTTAATTGAGCCCCTCCGGTACTTTGAATCAATCTTGTGGGGTACCCCTCTACGAGTCAACCCAAAAGTGATCAGCGTATTACCCCCACTGATTGGAAGGATCTTTTATAAGCGACCAGCCAAGTTGGAATCTTTTATCTTTCCACATGTCAAACGGGACCAGAATGAGCGACGACGAAAATGACCAAGATATCGACTCGGCCCCAGGCCCAGCCTGTATCCAGTGCCGAAAGAGGAAGCACAAGTGCTCGCGAGAGAAGCCGTGCCAGTCGTGTGCAGTGGCCGGTCTACCCTGCCTCTACCCAGAGTTCAAGAAGCGTGGGACCAAGCCGGGGTACATCAATTCATTAGCCCAGAGACTCGACCAGATTGAATCAATCGTGCTGGGGCAGACCATGCTTCTGGCGCCCCAGCTCCTTTCCAACTTCTCCGGAGGGGAGTCGTCGAACATTTCGGATAAGATGGACCATATCCGGGACCGTCTTGTGGCTAAAACTCACGAAACCCCTCCTAGCGACCTCCGGGAACCAAGTATAACCCCAAGTACTTTTTCCGGTAGGCCATGTAAGCGACGCAGAGTGTCCGAGTTTGGTGGTGAAGCGTTGTCTCCGGCTATCTCTGAGTATGAATCCTTCCTGCCTCCTCCAGAGCTTCTTACTCATCTGTGCGTCATTTATTTTGACCAGATCCACCCTTGGATACCCATTCTGCACGAAAAGAAGTTCCTTCCGAGTGTCCACACCGAAAACTGTCCGTCAATTATCCTCCAGGCTATAACAGTGGCTACGGTTAAGTTCTCACACCTCCCGCAACAGGAGAAGGCTAGATATTACAAGACTTGCAGACAGGCAGTCTTGCTTTCTTCAATGGAGCGTTTCTCGGTCGATACCCTCCAGGCCACTATTATTCTTGCATTCGAAACCATTGGCAGCGGTAGTGGACCGAGAAGCTGGTCTCTGGTGTCTTACGCCTCGCGAGTAGTGGAACAGCTGGGTCTTGCCGGCGAGGAAGACGATATGGCCCAAGATAAACTGCTAAATCGAATCGGATTTCTCAGTCCGTCGAAAACCCCGGATGAAATTGAGACGCGGAGACGTATCTTCTGGAGCATTTTCCTAATGGACCGGTTCTGTGCTGTGACCACGGGATGGAACACCAGTCTAACCAGTTCTGATGTAAAGCGACGGCTGCCGCTCGAGGGAACCCTCTTTAGAGACGGAGTTCCCAAAAAAGCGCGTTATTTCAACATATCTGATCCAGAAGTCGATCCTGAGAACGAAGAAGGCCTCCTTGGTGGGTACTCGTATCTCGTAGAGGCCACAGAGTGCCTGTGTAAGACGGTCAATTTTTTGTTACATGAAAAAACGAGCTCTCTGACCAAGCAGGAGTTCCGTAACTGGCTCAAGCGGTTCCAGGCGCTGGATTCAATGCTCGTCAAGTGGAAGAAATACTTGCCTGAGGAGTGGCAGGTTGCCCGAGTCAACCAATGGGGTGGAATGGACGAGAACCTGACCCTCGCACACATTACCCACAACACAAGTGTTCTGCTGTTACACCAAGTCCTGGCATACCCGTTCCCAGAGCTGCGCCTGAGTACATCAAGCAGCCAATCGATTCACACATGCCTTATGGCGGTGAACGAGATCACGACTATCACGAGGCAGCTTCTGAAGCATGTTAAGAAAGTGTGCGCACCGCAAATGACATTCTGCGCATTCGTCGCAGGTAGGGCGTTGTTGATCCACAAGTTCCACCAAGGTGAGCTCATGGAGCAGAACTTTAATGACCTATTGGCCGCGCTGAAAGAGATGGCGCTTCGCTGGCAAGCAAATGGACCGCCGCAGGATAATCTAGCATCGCGGTTTGCCCGTCGCCTCGAGACGGCCAAAGACCTCAATTCGCCAATTGACACTCGAATGACGGTGTTTGGAGACGAGGAAAAGAATGGACCGCTTCTCAGTCTTGCTTCGCCACCAATTGCGGACATTATGGGGGCAGCTACCGCCGCCCCTACACCCCAGGTACCTAAGGGAGTTCCGGACGCTTCAATTGGCAACAATCAATCAGCGTTCGATGCCGTGAACAACAACACAAACCAGCTTGATTTCCTATCTGAAATTGCTGCCTGGACAGACCTGGACTATTTATTTACTTGGACCGACGAGAAGCAGCAGTCCTAATACTATCCTAAAAACAACTGTAGTTAGTTCTACTACGTAGTTCGTACCATATAGTACAGTACAGTACCAGTACATTTCACTTATTTTTATATCATTAGGAGATGTAGATCACTGATGGGGGGGTCGTCAATATACAAGATGTCTCCTTCAAGTAGACACCTGGGGGCCAGCCCCCCAGATCCCCGTGGCGACGCTACGCGTCGGATCGTTAAAGTTTCTCGCTATAGCCAACAAGATTGGTGTCATTGGGATTTCCAATTTCTGTAACTAATTCTGTAACAAAAGAGACTATGTAACAAACAATTGTAACAACCTCTCAATTTTAGGGAACTCCCCCGAGGGATGGTACCAGTACGCTATATCCGTTTCGCTCTGAGAGAACTATGTAAACAAAAAGTTAAGCAATCAAAATTGAAACCAAAAAATAGGCAATTTTTTATTACGGGTTGCTCATATTCATACGACTTACAAAATACAGTAGAAATCAATGCAATTAAAACAAAACGTACATAAATCATTAAACCTTCTCAGATGGGGTAACACTATCGACACGTTCAACGTGCACAAAAGCGTCCTCCTTTCCAAGATCATTAAGTCGTCGGAATGTGTCAGCAGATTCGTCGCCACGTACCAATTCGTCACCAAATACCCGAGCAATCTCCTCAAGGCCAAGACCAAGAGTCTCTGGGAAGAAGAAGTAAATGATAAGACACTGAATAACCATCCAGACATCAAATACAATGTAGTACTTCCAAGAAATGGCCTCCATCGCAATTGGATTAACATAATTGTTAAACAGCTGAATGAGCTCACTAGCCAGGTTGTAGATGACAATGCCCTTCGATCGCAAACTGAATGGTAGGATCTCAGTGGCATAAGTTGGTGCGACTGGACCAACGAGATGGTATACACCCTGGAAGAGGAAAATCATCGTGACTGCACCGTAACCTAGGCCCGTGTCGCTATAGTTACGCTCGATGTTTACGGCAGAAAGAGCAGTAAAGACTGTGAATGTAACGCAGCAGAGGCCGAACCCGAGGATCATCATAACCCGTCGTCTGAAGAGCCGGATAATGTTCACACACAAGATGGCAAACGCAAGGCCAGTTGCGTTAATACCGATATTCAGCTTTAGCTGCATGATGGCATCGGTAATGCCAACGTTGTCCAGGATAATGTGAAGGTAATACGAAATGATAGCATTACCGCACAACTGAACGAACATCGGAAGGGAGATAATGATCAACAAACGGTGGACCATAGCCTTAGACGAGATCCATTCAGCCCATCGCGACATTTTTTGGAACTTCTCAGCCTCGATAGTGGCAGTAATTTCGGCCATCTGGAATTGCACGAGCTGGCTCGTAGCGTCACCAGCTCCATGATACTTGACAAAAAAATCGAGCGCCTTGTCCAATTTGTTCTTGGAAATCAGATATCGTGGAGATTCTGGTGAGAAGGCGAAAAGCACGAGCTGCATGGCTGGGAATGACGCCTGAAGAAGAGATGCAAGTCTCCAACACCAGTTGGTATTAGCCAGGTTGGAGTGGTAAGTGGCCCAGGTAATGAACGATGCAATGAAGGAGCCCACTGGCCAGGCGCACTGCCACAAACAGACGAGAGTCTCTCGATGCGATGGATAGGCGGTTTCAGCCAGGTAGACCGAGGAGGCTGCGCCAGCAAACACGTTGCCCATACCCATGACGATTCGAGCGGCGACAAACATGCTGAAGTTTTGAGCAGCACCCTGCAGTGCGGCGCCCAGCACTACGAGCGTAGTACCAAAAATCATGGGGATTCGACGTCCGGTCCACTCCATCGTATAAGAGACAAATGGAATAGCAATCAAGCAGCCGATGATCAGTCCATTGCTCATTGTGCCCAGCCGGCCACCAGTTGGATGATCAAAGTACTCCTGCCATGTTTCGACGGACTGGAGACCGTTAAGGCAGCTACCGTCGTAGCCAGCGGTGATATTGGTCATAACAGGACCAAGAAGAAGGATATTGAGTCGTAGAAGATGCTTATAGTGCCACCAATGCTTCTCCAAAGGAGGGAGCACATCAAGCACGGTCTTGCCTTCTGCAAGTAGCTCATCGACGCTCTTATTAGGGTCGACCGGCTCTCGATCCTTCTTGAGAGAGGACTTAAAAGTCACCATAGTAGTATTGTATTCACGGGAGT
The DNA here is from genome assembly GCF_965637985.1 of Blastobotrys vanleenenianus. Lineage (NCBI taxonomy): Eukaryota > Fungi > Ascomycota > Dipodascomycetes > Dipodascales > Trichomonascaceae > Blastobotrys > Blastobotrys vanleenenianus. The sequence goes on along the minus strand of NW_027481886.1, from coordinate 902,545 downwards.
TCGCTAAATAGCAATAAAATCCCTGTGATTTCTATTGTTCTTTAAATACAATATCTCGTCTGGTGATCCGAAAGCTCGCAGTGCTAGATGGTCTTCATGACGGATCCACGGATAATGCATCGGGTCCCTCGACCGGAGGAGGCCTCCAGCTTCTAAAACCCCACCATGAGCTTAGCGCATCAGAAAGAGGGGGATAAGCAATGGAGTTGCTGGTTGCAGCTGTATTGCGCAAGACATGGCTGTGACAGTGGAAGGCGGTTCCCCTCCATTTTGAGGGTTAGTGAACAACAGTTCAACAGTTCGCTACCGGTTTTCACTCTACACCTTATCGAATAACTCTGGTTTTATCCGCAACAAAAGTGGCCCTTATGCTTCCTGGAGAACTCAAAGCTTGTATTGCGTAATTCCCCACGCTGAAGCCATGACGCATGTAGTCTGCGTTTGGAGACAGAACGGGTACGTGTTTTACGCAAGTGGTCTCACCGATCGACACCGGATTGTTGGAGTTTCTTGCGGGATTGCACCCGTCAGACCGTTGGACTCAGGTCATCTCGAGATGCGGAATAACTACCGGAGGATCGTCCCTAACCCCGCATTTCGAACCGGTACTGGGGAACAGTCGTCTAATATGGCAGTGAAAGGTAATGGATGAGGCCATAGACGTCATATTCCATACCCCCATACCCCATAGTTTCATCGGCTGACCCCCATCCTCTCGCGATGGTACTGAAAAATTCGTGGGGTAGGCCCATAATTTCAAAGTTGTTACTGGATAGGCTCAAAGTGCCCAACATTTCGAGATTGTACTGAGTGAATTGGTCGGGTTAGGCTCAAACCGCGGATGTCCAGCTTTGGGATTGTGGGGACAGATATTTGGTACAAGCGGTTTTACGATTCCGATTGGTCAATTGGTTAATAGGGGGTCCGCATCGGTAGATTGAACGTGGAATTATGACGTATCAATGATATCCAGCCAATATTAGAGAGAAAACCAACAGCCATATAATCAGCATAATGACCGGGTACTTTTTCTGTCCAGTGGTCTTGCTATCCGAGTACATTTCACTGTCCAATAGTCTCGCTAACTAGCCATCATCCACTCAATGGTATTAGCAAGGGTTACCAATTGTTTCAGTGATGAAGAACACTGAGATTGTTGGAGAAGCTTATTGGAACCAATTTCTGGCTCTAAAAAGACCTATACCAGGAAATGTTAAAGGCCAAAATGATAATAGTAGTCTATTCACTTTGGTTTGTCGCACGCATCTCTCAATCGTAATATGTTACCCGCTGTAAGTTGTTCCAAGAACTTTCGAGCCTACAGCGAACCTGGAGTCTTCGGTCGAGCTAAAAGTTCAATCACTGGCCTACAAACCATTACATCTCGTAAAAGGTAGTTAAAGTCTCTTGTAGGTATCTCATTATTAGTTGGCTTTTTTCTGGGCTTGTTTGGCAATCGGTGAAGATATAGCCAAAGAACCTGGGCGGCCTACCTCCGGGAGTTTCTCCGCGCTCGGTCTCTCACCGAACTGAACGAACGAAAGGACGCGCTCAGTCACCAGCTGTAATTACGCATTGGTTCAATTTCTATTGGAGGAGAATACGTTCATTCGTCGTAGTGTCCAGCTTCAAGTTCAACTCGTCAATCCGAAATCTCGTTACCGTAAACCTTCGTCTCTTAATACAGTATCTCTTATATTGCCAGACATCCAGTAGGCCATAGAGTACATGTATGCAACTCTAAACTGTCGATCGACGTTCATACGCTCTTTATAAATCCTCCCCCGCAGATACGACGTCTTCGAGTGACGCAGCTGTGCCCGGGCTAATTGCCGGCCCGAAATGCCCGTAGTGCACCATAGGCGCTTCGAATCATTTAATCCTCGTGGATAGTTTAATAGACATATAAAAGGGCACTTGCCTAGCAGGATCATTTTTATAGACAAATCGAATCCAAAATGTCTCCATCTACTGCAACCGTACCAAAAGAGAAGGCTGCTACCGGTACTATCGACGCGTTGAAGGCCGCGGTTAGAGAGAAGATCCAAACCTCTCAAGAGACTCAGGCCCTGCTGAAGGAGGTCGAAGAGGGCCTCTTCGGCGAGAACGCTGTCGCAAAGATCTGGGGCGTTGCTTCTGCTCAGCTCAACAAGCCGCATCCTCCGACTGAAGCCGTCCAAGTGGCCCGCGGACGGTACATTACCAACCCAGTCGACGACTGGACTGCTGGCTTCTTCCCGGGCTCTATTTACACACTCATTGAGCGATATGCGAACCACCCTGGCCGATTCCCGTCCAACAAGATTGATCCTCTCAAGCTGGACTTTGCTGGGCGATGGTGGGCCAGCTACCTTGAGCCTCAGGTGCACCGAACTGATACTCACGATCTGGCATTCCTCATTGACCCAGCATTGAGAAGGGAGTACGAGGTGCATGGCACAAAGAAGGCGCGTGAGCAGGTCATTACGGCGGCCTACTCGCTGGCCTCGCGATACGACGAGAAGGTTGGCGCCATCAGGTCCTGGGACGAGGTTGAAACCAAGCGATTTCACCTCACCCGAGAAAAGGGCGACTATCTCACCATCATTGACAACATGATGAACCTTGATATGCTTTACTGGGCTGCTAAGGAGACTGGCGACCTGACTCTCTCTACTATTGCGACTAACCATGCCAAGAAGGCCCTCAAGGACTTCTTCCGACACCCGGAATACTCAACCTACCACCTTGTTGTTTACGACGATCAGACTGGTGAGGTGCGACACAAGTACACTGTACAGGGTTACGCTGACGAAAGCACCTGGAGCCGGGGTCAGGCATGGGCGATCAATGGATATGCACAGAGCTACCTCTGGACAGGCGACAAGGAGTTCCTCGAAACCTCAAAGAAGGCTGCAGAAGTTTTCATGAAGCGGCTCAGCCCGGACTACGTTCCAGCTTGGGATTTCGATGCCTCAGATGCTGACAAGGTCAAGGACGTTTCTGCGGGTATGATTGCGGCGGACGGTATGATTAAGCTCTTCAAGGCCACCAAAGAGGAGAAGTACTTGAGGGACGCTCTTCTAATTGTCAGAGGTACCCTTAAGGGCCATTCTGGTAGTGCGGCCAAGCTCAATTCCGACGGTACTGTTGATCTCGGTGAGGACGACGTGATCTTGCGAGACTCTACCATGTTCTGGAACCACGACGCCCCTGACATTCAGCGAAACTCTATGCACGGTCTTGTTTACGCTGACTATTACTTCCTTGAATTGGGTAACATGTTGCTCGATTTGGGCTTGTATTAACTATTATGATTTGAAGCGGGATATATATTATCAAATACGGTAGATTAAAAATGAATGGTGATATAATTATGGCAAATTTCTACGAGATTGAAGGGTGTTTGGGGAAGGACGATGCATCATTTTATTGCCTCAGCTGCGATTTACTTGTTGCTCCTAACGACGCTTCCATTACATTTAATAGCCCGTGAAATGGCATGTTGGCAAATGAATAGATGGCACCTTTAGGGAGAGCGTTTTCAGGGATGTTCCAGCATTGGTAGTACATGAGATCTCATGAATCTAACTATTCATACGAGTGTGCTTTTGGACCGAACATCTTGTGTCATTAACATGATGATGCGATTGTCTCTTGAGAGTCGCCTCCACGCCTGCGTCTTTAGGGGAGGCCTGATGGACTCGCTTCCGGGGGGAGGAGTGCTGTACGTGGTGGAATTTATATTCACAACAAATCGAAGTAGACAAAAACGAAAGCAAAACCGTTCAATTGAAAAGAAAACTTGTAGAACTATAAGAAGTACAAAAAGAATCATTAGACCTTTTCAGTTGGAGTAGCAGTGTCGATCTGTTCAACATGCTCCAACTCCTCCACCTTTCGGAGAGCATTGAGTCGTCGGAACGCGTCAGCAGAATCGTCACCATGTACCAATTCGTCACCAAAGACCCGAGCAATTTCCTCGAGACCAAGGCCGAGAGTCTCTGGGAAAAAGAAGTAAACGATGAGACACTGGACAACCAGCCAAACATCAAATACAATGTAGTATTTCCAGGAAATGGCAGCCATAGCAATTGGATTGACGTAATTGTTAAACAACCCAATGGACAAGCTGCCCAGGGAGTAGATGACAATGCCCTTAGATCTCAAACTGAATGGCAGAATCTCAGTAACATAAGTTGGCACGACTGGAGCAACGATATGGTATACACCCTGGAAGACAAAGATCATTGCCACTGCACCATAACCCAAACCCTTCTGAGTGTAGTTGCGCTCAATGTTCACAGCAGCAAGAATGGTAAAGATTGTGAATGCCATGCAGCAGGAGCCAAATCCGAGGATAATCATAACTCGACGCCTGTAGAGCCGAATGATATTGGCACAAACGAGATCAAAAGCAAGGCCAAATGCGTTAATACCGATATTCAGCTTTAGCTGCGTGATGGAATCGGTAATGCCAACATTATCAAGGATAATGTGAAGGTAGTAGGAAATGATAGCATTGCCGCAGAGCTGAATGAAAACTGGGAAGCAGTAGGTAATAACGAGACGATGGATCATAGCCTTAGACGAGAACCATTCGGACCACCGTGACATCTTCTGGACCTTTTCGGCCTCGATAGTGGCTGTAATCTCGGCCAACTGGAATTGCACGATCTGGCTCGTGGCGTCACCGGCTCCATGATACTCGACAAAAAAGTCGAGAGCCTTATCCGTCCTGCCCTTGGAAATCAGGTATCGTGGGGATTCAGGAGAGAACATAAAAAGTACAAGCTGCACGATTGGGAAAGCCGCCTGAAGAAGGGAAGCAAGTCTCCAGCACCAGTTGTTGTTAGCCATGTCGGAGTGATAAGTGGCCCAGGTGATGAACGATGCAATGAAGGATCCCACTGGCCATCCACATTGCCAGAGGCCGACAAGACTCTCTCGATGCGATGGATAAGCGGTTTCAGCAAGGTAGACTGAGGATGCGGAACTGGCAAAGTTATTACCCATACCCATAACAATTCGAGCGGCGACAAACATGTTGAAGTTCTGAGCAGCACCCTGCAGTGCGGCGCCCAGAGCCACGAGCGCAGTACCAAAAATCATGGGGATTCGACGACCAGTATATTCCATCATATAAGAGATAAACGGCAAAACAATCAAACTGCCGATGGTCAGACCATTGCTCATCGTACCTAGTCGGCTACCAGTAGGGTGACCAAAGTACTCCTGCCATGTGTCGACGGATTGGAGACCGTTAAGGCAGCTACCGTCGTAACCAGAGGTGATCTGGGTCAAAACAGGACCAAGGAGAAGGATATTGAGCCGCACAAGATGCTTATAGTGCCACCAATGCTTCTCCAAAGGAGGAAGCACATCGAGCACGGTCTTGCCTTCGGCCAGAAGCTCCTCGACGCTCTTATTAGGGTCGACCGGCTCTCGATCCTTCTTGAGAGAGGACTTAAAAGTCACCATAGTAGTATTGTCTTGACTAGAATTAGCTGGATAATGATAGTTTTTCAGCCGTCTCCATTGTCGTTTAAATACAATAGCTCGATTGATGATCTGACGATACCAGTCGCAGCGTTAGACGGTCCTTCATAACGGATTTGCGGACATTTTATCGGGTCCTTCGACCGGGCCAGCTCTCCAGATTCGAGAGCCCCGCCAGGATCAGGCGCCAGAAAGGGGCGGGATAAGCGACGAATGCTCCTACGTGTAACTGCAGCTGCACAAGACATGGCCCAAGGGTGGAGAGCCGTACCCCTACATCTTAACGGCTGTGGGGTAATCAGTGACAGTTCGATGCTTCGTTAACCCTCGCAGTCTACACCTCGTATAGCTCCCATGCCAACCCAAGAAGCCCTAATGTCTCCAATCAAGCAGAGGCTTCTAGTTTGGGGTTTCGTGTAGTTCTCCGTACAGTATTCTGCGTTTTGCAGGCACGAATATGTGCCATATGCATCTCAATTGGACCCACAATACGGCCCTCAGGATGGATGCAGTGTCTTGGTCGGACAGGCCTCGGATACGGTGGTGGGTCTGAGATGCGGCGTAACCGCCGAAGGATCATCATCATCCCGCATTCAGAACGGGCGCTAGGGTACAGGCCTAATTTGACGCTGAAGAATTCAATGGTTGGCCATATTAACGTCATAGCCGAATGTTCATAGGCGTAGTGGAATGAGCCTGTGGGGGTAAGCTCAAAGAGCAGATGACTACTGCTACGGTATTTGGGGCGGAGGCGGAGATAGATCTTTGGTACAAGTGCGCGCTTCCAATTGGCCAATTTGTCCGCTGGTTAATAGAGGCCCACTATAGCAGCTCGACCATGTCATCAAGGCGTTTATTAATGAGATGAGGTCAGTATTAGGTGGGTGTCATATAAAAACAGCATAATTTCCAAGCAGTTCTTACCCCCTTCAGTAGTTTTCTACTGGTCTTCGACTGCTCAAATGGCCTTATCACGAACCACCAATTGGTCAGTGCTCTTATTTAGGCCTATCGAGAACCTTGGATATTACCCATAAGCCTATTGGAATCAATTTCTGGCTCTCAAAAGGCGTATAGCCGTATAGGAACTTAGATCTTAGATGAGAATGGTGTAATTGTTAGTCTATTTCCCTGACTTTGAACCGTAGACCGCTCGCAAATGGAATATCACCTACAGTTAAAAAAATGCTCACGCGCCTACAGTGAGTTCCAATCACTGGCTTTCAAAATAGTTAGATTCCTGATATATTAAATACGGTGTTGCTTCATCTACCATTAATACAACAGTTCTTCCCGAATGATCCGATCCGGCCCCATGTCCGGGAGTTTCTCCTTGCCCGTCTTTCACCGGGTTGAACCAACGAATCGATGCATTCATAGTCAGCATGCTGCAATGTCTCCGCTTCTTTGCTGGAGGAGCACAATTAATTCGTGGTATTACCAAGTTTCAAACTCAACCCTTTAAACCGAGAAATTGTTACAATAAATTTTCTTTTCTTACACAGTATATAGCTCATATTTCCAGATATGGACCAGTAGATGCTTAACACATGGATGCGACTCTAAAGTGCCAAGCTATACGTAGGTACTGCTTCTTCCCCACATGTAACGTCCTTAGCAATGTCAACTGAGGCAGGTATGTAAGTAGGTTGGGGTAAAGAGCGGCCCGATGACCGCATTGCTTTATCAGAGGCGCTACAAGTAGCTTAATCACCGAGAACCGATAAAGCAGTACTATATAAAGTGTCGATTCCAGCCTGGATATGAAATACAAACAGAATCCGAAATGACGACGAGATCTTCCTAGGCTCTACTATGCACAATGCTTTATGCATGGTCTTGTCTATGCTGACTACTGTCTCCTGAGCTGGGTAACATGTTGGTCGATTCGGGCTTGATTACCGGTGATGTGACTCTCAGTTATTTTCTAGCAGGATTTGATACGGGTTATATATTATCTATATAAAAAATGGTTATATTTTCTATGAAGAGTGCTGGGGTAGGATGGTACATTTCATTTGCCTCAGCTGCTATTTATCCTTCGCTTCTACAGACTATTCCATCGTATCTAATGGCCCTTGAGATGGCATGTTGAAGAATAAAATAATGAACTTCTTTAAGATGAACTCTTCCTACCGGTAGTAAATTGTATCATTACTCGAGATCTCGTGTCCGCACCACCATGTCGTGCGGCTCAACCCCTGACGAGCCGGGTTTCCTCACATGATATAGCCAATGCCTGTCCCTAGGGTGACAAGAGATCTTTCGAGCTCCTGTCTCTTTAGCAAGTGCTTTAGAAGGGCCTTCCTACGGCTTGGGCGTCTTATCATAGGCGTTCGACATTTCTCGCATGCAGCCAAGTTCTTCGTGGTGCATTCTCAACAACATAGTCTACAAAACGAAAGCTAAGCATTCAATTGAAATGAAACGTACAAAATTATAAGTACATAAATCAAACCTTCTCAGCTGGAACAATAGTGTCGACACGTTCAACATGCTCCAACTCCTCCACCTTTCGGAGATCATTGAGTCGTCGGAACGCGTCAGCAGAGTCGGCGCCATGTACCAATTCGTCACCAAAGACCCCAGCGATTTCCTCGAGACCAAGGCCGAGAGTCTCTGGGAAGAAGAAGTAAACTACGAGACACTGGACAACCATCCAGACATCAAATACAATGTAGTATTTCCAGGAAATGGCAGCCATAGCAATCGGATTGACGAAATTGTTGAACAGCCCAATGGACAAGGTGCCCAAGTTGTAGATCACAATGCCCTTGGCTCTCAAGCTGAATGGCAGAATCTCAGTAACATAAGTTGGCACGACCGGAGCAACGATGTGGTATACACCCTGGAAGACAAAGATCATCGTCACGGCACCATAACCCAGGCCCTTGTTCGTGTAGTCGTGCTCGATATTCACAGCAGCAAGAATGGTAAAGATTGAGAATGCCATGCAGCAGAGCCCAAATCCGAGGATAATCATAACTCGACGCCTGTAGAGCCGAATGATATTGGCACAAACGAGATCAAAAGCAAGGCCAAATGCGTTAATACCGATATTCAGCTTAAGCTGCGTGATGGAATCGGTAATGCCAACATTATCAAGGATAATGTGAAGGTAGTAGGAAATGATAGCATTGCCGCAGAGCTGAATGAAAACTGGGAAGCAGAAGGTAATCATGAGACGATGGAGCATGGCCTTGGACGCGTACCATTCGGACCACCGCGACATCTTCTGTACCTTCTCAGCTTCGATAGTGGCAGTAATTACAGCCATCTGGAATTGCACTATCTGGCTAGTAGCGTCACCGGCTCCGTGATGCTTGACAAAAAAGTCGAGTGCCAGATCCGTCCTGCCTTTGGAAATCAGGTATCGTGGAGATTCGGGTGAGAACATGAAAAGCACAAGCTGCACGGCAGGGAACGCCGCCTGAAGGAGGGAGGCAAGTCTCCAGCACCAGTTATTATTAGCCATGTCGGAGTGGTAAGTGGCCCAGGTGATGAACGAGGCAATGAAGGATCCCACTGGCCATCCACACTGAAAGAGGCCGACGAGACTCTCTCGATGCGATGGATAGGCGGTTTCAGTCAAGTAGACTGAGGCTGCGGAACTGGCAAAGGTATTGCCCATGCCCATAACAATTCGAGCGGCGACAAACATGTTGAAGTTCTGCGCAGCGCCTTGAAGTGCGGCGCCCAGCACTACGAGCGAAGTACCAAAAATCATAGGGACTCGACGACCAGCATACTCCATCATATAAGAGACAAACGGTAAAGCAATCAAACTTCCGATGGTCAGACCATTGCTCATTGTGCCCAGCCGGCCACCAGTTGGATGATCAAAGTACTCCTGCCACGTTTCGACGGATTGGAGACCGTTAAGGCAGCTACCGTCGTAACCAGAGGTGATCTGGGTCAAAACAGGGCCAAGGAGAAGGATATTGAGCCCTACAAGATGCTTATAGTGCCACCAATGCTTCTCCAAAGGAGGAAGCACATCGAGCACGGTCTTGCCTTCGGCCAGAAGCTCCTCGACGCTCTTGCTTGGGTCGATTGGCTCTCGATCCTTCTTGAGAGAGGACTTAAAAGTCACCATAGTAGTATTGTCTTCAGTTGAATTCGTTGAATAGTAATAGATTTTCAGCCGTCTCCATTGTCGTTTAAATACAATAGCTCGATTGATGATCTGACGATACCAGTCGCAGCGTTAAACGGTCCTTCATAACGGATTTGCGGATATTTTATCGGGTCCTTCGACCGGGTGAGCTCTTCCGGCTTAGTTGTTTAATTAAGTCCCTGTTTGACTGAATTCAACCAATTAATTGGTTGGTGTTGCAATACCATCAAAGACAGATTCGAGAACCATCAAAATCAGGTAGCAAAAGGGGCAGCATAAGCGACGATGTTACCGCTACTGCAGCTGCACATTACATGACTCAAGGGTGGAGAGTCGTACCCCTCTACTTCATAACGGCTGTGGGGTAATACGTGACAGACAGTTCGATGCTTCGTTATCACGCGCAGTCGTCACCTCGTATACCCCACCCAAAAAGCCCTAATGCCTCCTTTGGGCAGAGGCTTCGAGTCTGGCGTTACGCGTATTTCTCTGCGCTAAAGCCATATTCTGCTACTATTTTTGCAGGCACGAATATGTAGCATATGCATCTCAATTGGACCCTCAATACGACCCTCAGGATGGTTGCAGTGTCTTGGTCGGACTACCATCGAGTACGGTGGGCCTGTCTGGGATGCGGAGTCAACGCCGAAGGATCACCCGCATCCCAGAGTCACAGCACCCTGCAGTAGTAGTAGTGCACCCCTAATATGACGCTGAAAAATTCGATGGTTGGCCATATCAACGTCGTAGCCGAACGTTCATATGCCCTGGTGGAATGAATTTGAGGGGGTAAACCTCAATGCGCAGCCGACTACTGCTGTGGTATTTTGGGGCGGGGAGGTGGGGATAGATCTCTGGTGCAAGTCCTTGGGCGGTCAACTCGTTAGCTGGTTAAGGGGGGCTCACATTAACAGTGTGACAATGTTACCAATGCGTGTTTCAATGAGATGAGCTCAGTATTAGGGGGATTCATATAAACAGCACAATTTCCAAGTACTTCTTACCCCTTTGTGGCCTCGTTACTGGCCGACTGCTTAAAATGGCCTCATAAAGAGCTACCAACTGCTCTGTGCTGTTACCTAAGGTTAACGAGATCCTTGAATATTACCCATAAGCCTCTTGGAATCAATTTCCGGTTCTTCAAAGACAAATGTCAAGAGGCGTTAGGTGCGTAGATGGTAGTCTATGTCCTTGGCTTTTACCGTAGACTGCTGGCAAATGGAATGTTACCAACAGTTATATGCTTCAAGCCTACAGTGAGTTCAATCACTGGCTTGCAAAAAAAATACTTAGATTTCTGATATATTAAATATGATACTGCTTCATCTACCATTAATACAAGATCTCTAGCCGAATGATCCAGTCGGCCCCACGTCCGGGAGTTTCTCCCCGCCCGTCTTTTACCGGGTTGAACCAACAAATCGATGCATTCATAGTCAGCACGCTGCAATGCCTCCGTTTCATGCTGGAGGAGCATAATTAACTCGTAGTATTATCAAACTTCAAACTCAATACTGTAATTCGAGAATTTATAATTAATTAATAATTTTTTAAAATTATAGATCTTTTTTTTTTACCTGGTATTTAGAACAGTTACCGGTAGCAGTTATATACCGGTATACCCTTGGGCATATTTCCAGACATATACCAATAGATGAATAGCGCATAGATGCGACTGCAAAGTGCCAAACTATAAGTAGGTACTGCTTCTTCTCCACATCCAGCGTCCTCAGCGATGTCAGTTGAAGCAGGTATTCAAGTAGGTCTGGGATAAGGAGCGGCCCGAATGTCCGCATTGCTTCATCAGCGGCGCTTCAAGTCGATTAATCATCGAGAACTGATAACGCAGTACTATATAAAGAATCGATTATCATGATATAATTCACTATGGACAAACAGGATCCAAAATGACGTGATCTTGCTAGACTCTACCATACACAATGACGTTCGTGGCATTTACCGAACCTCTTTGAACGGTCTTGTCTACTACCTCCTTAAACTGGATAACGCTGCCCGATATGGGCTTATATTAGTGCCTCTGTCAGTTATTTTCTAGAAGCTGATACGGGCTATATATTATCAAATAGATATAGTAAATGGTGATATATTCTGTGAGAAGAGTGCTGAGGGGAGGACGGTACATCTCGTTTGCCTCAACGGCCATTTATCCTTAGCTTCTACCGACTCTTCCATTGTACCTAATGGCTCTTGAGATGGCATTTTAAAGAATAAAACAATAAACCTTCTTCAAGGTGAACGCTTCAGAGTAGATTGTATCATTACCTGAGATCTCATGTCCTCACAGACTTGTCGTGCGGCTCAAACACTGAGGAGCCGGTTTTCCTTACACGATATAACCAACGCCTGTCCTCGGAATGGCAAAAGATCATTCGAGCCCCTGGGTCTTACGCATTTGGGCCTTCCTATGGCTTGGGTGTCTTATCATTGTCGTTTGACATTTCTCACATACAGCCAAGTTTTTCGTAGTGCATTCTCAACAAATCGTACCCAACAAAATGAAAGCAAAGCATTCAATTGAAATAAAGACATACAAACCTATAAGCGCATAATTCAAACCTTTTCCGCTGGAATAATAGTGTCGACATGTTCAACATATTCCAACTCCTGCTGCTTTCGGAGAGCATTGAGTCGTCGGAACGCGTCAGCAGAGTCATCACCATGTACCAATTCGTCACCAAATACCCGAGCGATTTCCTCGAGACCAAGGCCGAGAGTCTCTGGGAAGAAGAAGTAAACTACGAGACACTGGACAACCATCCAGACATCATATACAATGTAGTACTTCCAGGAAATGGCCTCCATAGCAATTGGGTTGACGTAATTGTTGAATAGCAAACTGCTCATGCTACCCAAGTTGTAGATCACAATGCCCTTGGATCTCAAACTGAATGGCAGAATCTCAGTAACATAAGTTGGCACGACCGGAGCTACGATATGGTATACACCCTGGAAGATGAAGATCATCGTCACTGCTCCGTAGCCCAAGCCCTTCTGAGTGTAGTTGCGCTCAATGTTCAGAGCAGAAAGAATGGTAAAAATAGTGAAAGACATGCAGCAGAGACCGAACCCGAGGATAATCATAACTCGACGCCTGTAGAGCCGAATACTGTTCGCAGCACAGAGATCAAACAAAAGGCCAAATGCGGTAATACCGATATTCAGCTTAAGCTGCATGATGGCATCCGTAATACCAATGTTGTCGAGGATGATGTGAAGGTAGTAGGAAATAATACCATTGCCACACAGCTGAATGAACATGGGGAAGACGAAAGTAATCCAGAGACGATGGAGCATGGCCTTGGACGAGATCCATTCAGCCCATCGCGACATCTTCTGTGCCTTCTCAGCCTCGATAGTGGCTGTAATTTCGGCCATCTGGAATTGCACGATCTGGCTAGTAGCGTCACCGGCTCCATGATATTTAACAAAAAAGTCTAGTGCCTTGTCTGTCTCGCCCTTGGCGATCATGTATCGTGGAGATTCGGGAGAGATAAAGAAAAGCACGAGCTGTATGACGGGGAATGCCGCCTGAAGAAGGGAGGCAAGTCTCCAGCACCAGTTGTTGTTAGCCATGTCGGAGTGATAAGTGGCCCAGGTGATGAACGACGCAACGAACGCGCCGACTGGAACGCCACATTGCCAGAGGCCAATGAGAGTTTCTCGATGCGAGGGATAAGCGGTTTCAGCCAGGTAGACCGATGAGGCGGCAGAGGCAAAGTTAGTGCCAACACCCATAACGATTCGAGCGCCGACAAACATGCTGAAGTTCTGCGCAGCACCTTGCAATGCGGCGCCCAGCACCACGAGCGCAGTACCAAGAATCATGGGGACTTTGCGCCCGGTCAGCTCCATAGTGTAGATGACAAACGGCGTTGCAATCAAGCAGCCGATCCACAACCCATTGCTCATAGTGCCAAGGCGGCCACCAGTGGGGTGATCGAAATAATCCTGCCATGGCACCACAGCCTGGAGACCGTTCAGACAACTACTGTCGTAACCACTGGTGATCTGGGTCAGGATGGGGCCAAGCAGCACGGCATTGAGGTGCACAAGATGTTTATAATGCCACCAATGCTTCTCCAGTGGAGGAAGCACATCGAGCACGGTCTTGCCTTCGGCCAGAAGCTCCTCGACGCTCTTATTAGGGTCGACCGGCTCTCGATCCTTCTTGAGAGAGGACTTAAAAGTCACCATAGTAATAATATTGTCTTCACGGGAATTCGTTGAATAGTGAAAGAAAGATTTCAGCGATATCTATTGTTCTTTAAATACAGTTACTTTGTCCGGTGATCTGATAACAATGCTCGCAATGCTAGATGGTCTTCCTCTCGGATCACGGACATTGCAACGGGTCCCTCGACCGGTCGAACTGTTCAAAGCCCCACTATTATCAGGCGTCGGTATGGGGGGATAGGCATGATTAGAAGCTGCAATTGCGTGGAGACACTTTCCCTATTTTCGTGAGAACTGTGGGGTGCAGCATGTTCAAAACCAGATTCTATCTATACCTTGACAGATGGTATGGCTTCACCCCTATCTAAAGTGGCCTCTGTGCTTCCTATTGGGCAGCGGACTCGAGGATTGTCTTGTGTATTTCCCCACACTGTTGCCATGAAGCATGTATTCTCTGTTTGAATATTTGAAGACACGGCTACTACGTATTGGATAGGCATCATTTGGTCTCACCAATATGATCGACCCCGGACCATTAGAGCTTCTTGCAGACTGCCCAACGACTGATATCTGCGGGGCCATCTCGAGATGCGGAGTAACATCCGGAGGATCATCACCTTCGCCCCACCATTCTCTCCCTCCCCTCATTCTAACTGGTACTAGGGCGCATGAGATGCCTAGCTTGGGCAGTGAAATATGGTGGGCAATATTATTGGTATATCCCGAATACTCCTAGGCCCTTGCTTGAATGAATTCGTGGGGGAAGGTTCAATGCTCAAGACAACCTTTTGGGTGGATGTGGGGATAAATCTCTGGTATAAGCATTGCAAGTGATTCCAATTGGTCAATTGGTTCATGGGGGTCCATCAGTAGCGCTGATAATGTATCAGGTCAATGCCAGGGAGAGAGGAAGTGGTAGCCAGCCAGGGATATAACCAGCACATGCACCAGTACAAGCGGCCTCGTGTATGGCCATCAACTGCTCAATAGTCTTATCCAGAGCCATTAATTGTTCTGTGATCTTATTTAGAATTATTGAGATCCTAGGTTATTACCAATAAGCCTATCGGAATCAATGGCTCTCTAAACATCTCTACCAGGAGACAGCACGGAGTCTAAGTGATATTGGTAGTCTATTTACCTTGGCTTTACTGTAGACCACAGTGGAATGTCATCCACAGTGAGATGCTTCAACATTTAGAGATGAAAATTGGAGTCTTCGACATTGGTTCCGCAACCTTCCTCCAGCTGAAAGTTCAATTACCGCCTTGTGAACAGTCACAACTGACAAAAAAAAGTTATTAGATTCTCACGCGCGCTAGGTAGCTCGTTAAAACTTGTCCTTTGCTGCTTAGCTTTATCTATCATTGGCAATCGGTTAAAAGATATTCCCGTAAGATCCGCGCGGCCCTACCTCCGGGAGTTTCTCCGCGTCCGTCTCAACTATCTTGAACGGATCGACGCATACACAGTCGTCATCAGTCACGACGTTGTAATGCCTCTGTTTTTTTTGTTTTTTTTGCTAGAGTCGTAGGTACTGTTTTCTTCCCCGCATATGCAGTGTTTTCGAATACCTTAAGGCGTGCCAAGTAGGTTCGGGGAAAGAAGCGGCCCCAATTACCGCAGGACTCTATCGGTGGCCCTCCAGGTCGTTTAATCCCCGGACCGATGAAGAACTATATAAAGGGCCGCCTAACTAGTTGAAATGTAGAATAAATCTTTATAGACAAACAGATTCCAAAATGTCTCCATCTACTGCTACCGTATCAAAAGAGAAGACTACTACTATCGACGCGTTGAAGGCCGCCGTTCGAGAGAAGATACAAACTTCTCCAGAGACTAAAGCCCTGCTGAAGGAGGTCGAAAAGGGTCTCTATGGCGAGAGTGCTGTTGCGAAGATCTGGGGTGTGGCTTCTGCTCAGCTCGACAAGCCTCATCCTCCAACTGAAGCCGTCCAAATATCTGTGAACGGGCGGTATATTACCAACGAAGTCGAGGACTGGACTGCTGGCTTCTTCCCAGGTTCAATTTACGCGCTAATTGAGCGATACGCGAACCACCCTGACCGGTTCCCGTCCAATAAGGTGGATCCTCTCAAGCTGGACTTTGCTGGGCGATGGTGGGCCAGCTACCTGGAGCCTCAAGTGCACCGAACTGATACTCACGATCTGGCGTTCCTCATTGACCCAGCATTGAGAAGGGAGTATGAGGTGCATGGCACGAAGAAGGCGCGTGAGCAGGTCATCACTGCGGCATACTCACTGGCTTCGCGATACGACGAGAAGGTTGGCGTCATCAGGTCTTGGGACGCTATGAAAACCACGCGACACGAGCTCACCCGAGAAAAGGGCGACTATCTCACCATCATTGACAACATGATGAATCTCGATATGCTTTACTGGGCTGCTAAGGAGACTGGCGACCTGACTCTCTCTACTATTGCGACTAACCATGCCAAGAAGGCCCTCAAGGACTTCTTCCGACACCCGGAATACTCAACCTACCACCTGGTTGTTTACGACGATCAGACTGGTGAAGTGCGACACAAGTACACTGTGCAGGGTTACGATGATGAGACTACTTGGAGCCGAGGGCAGGCGTGGTCGATCAATGGATTCGCCCAGTGCTACCTTTGGACTGGCGACAAGGAATTCCTCGAGGCATCCAAGAAGGCTGCTGCTGTCTTCATGAAGCGGCTCAGTCCGGACTACGTGCCAGCGTGGGATTTCGATGCGCCAGATGCTGACAAGGTCAAGGATGTTTCTGCGGGCACGATTGCTGCGGAGGGTTTGATTAAGCTTTTCAAGGCCACCAAGGAGGAGAAGTACTTGACGGACGCTCTTCGAATTGTCAATGGTTGCCTTAAGGGCCATGCTGCTGCTGAGTCCAAGATCAATGACGACGGTACTGTTGTTTTTGGTGAGGAGGACGATGTGATTTTGCGAGATTCTACGCGGTTCTGGAATGACAATATTCCTTTCGAGCTTCGTTCGTACCGAACCTCTATGCATGGTCTTTGTTATGCTGACTATTACTTCCTTGAATTGGGTAACATGTTGCTTGATATGGGCTTGTATTAATGCGGCTGTCGATTGTTTTAGCATGATTTGAAATGGATTATATCATCAAATAGATATTTAAAAATGAATGGTGATATGATGATGGTAATTTCTATGAGATCGAAGAGTGCTGAGGACGGCACATCTCATTTGCCTTGAAATATTTATCCTTTGATCCTAACGATGCTTCCAGTGTAGCTAATGGCTCTTGGAATTGGTACACAGGTCCTTGCGCGGAGCTGAAAATCGCAAGTTATTTTAAACTAATATAGCGGTTAAGCCAATAGTCCTACTCCGTTTCCACTACAGCAAGCTCGGACTTATTCCATGCAAGAACAACAGAACTGAGAGAGTTTTTTAGGTAGTGGTTTTATAATTCATTGAGAACAGCTTCAAAATCCATATTCTATAAATTGCACCAGTTAGAGTAATGCGAACAACACGCTTGTAGTTGTGACTGGACATTATAAATAGACGGCATAAACGACATTTCCACCAGTATTGGCATCCAACTCAACAAAATCACCAGTTTAACCCAATGTTGCTATAAAAGCCTGCTACTAAATTGGGTCCCATTCTCTAAATAGCCATTCAATCAATCGCTCTATCACACTTTAATCAATCAAGTCACGATATTCATTACCGTGAGACGTCCGTTAACGGAAGGAACCGCAATGCACGACCCCCATGAACAAAAAAAATGCACCGGAAAACGTCCATGCGTTGACTCAGATCCCATCCAAACGACACCGACAAGCACACAGAAAAATTACCATCTTCTACCGTGATTTCATTTCCGCAGCTCTACAGAGTTTACCCCAGATCTCATCACTTGTTGTCTAAAACCGCGTCGGGCTCGACCGTTAGACATCGGAGAAACTAATCTGTTCCCAACTGCAAGAGCTCATCGAGACAGAGACTATTTTGATCCGCATATTTTCCTGCATCGCGAAAAGTTTTCCAACAGATCTCGATCCCTTTCCCTTTGCAATTTTTAATCCAATGAGATGACAAAGCCGGACCATCTGAAGACAAAGTCCGAAATCAGTCGCACAGAGAGTATAATGTGCGGGGGCCTGGCTGGCCTTGTCTCACGGTTCGTCATTGCTCCCTTAGATGTGCTCAAGATCAGGCTCCAATTGCAGGTCACAAAGCCCCAGTACAACCCAGGAACGGCGATTATCAACACGGCCTGTTCAATTTTGAAAAATGAAGGCGTCACAGCCCTGTGGAAGGGAAACATCCCGGCCGAGATCCTCTATGTTCTCTACGGAGCAACGCAGTTCACCGCCTACAAGGCCATTAACAACCTGTGCAACAGCTACAACATGCCGGATACGCTGAACCTGTTTGTATCGGGCTCCTCTGCGGGAGTGCTTGCTACGAGTGCAACATACCCATTCGATTTGCTGAGGACGCGGTTTGCCGCCCAGGTGAGCCGCACAGATAGACTCTACACGGGCCTCATCCAGAGCATCCGCCACGTCTACCAGCATGAAGGGGGCCTGAGGGGATTCTGGCGCGGAGCGGCTCCCGCAGTGCTCTCAATTGTGCCCTATATGGGCGTTTTCTTTGTAGTGTATGAGAAAGGGAGGGTTCTACTGGCCAGCCAAGCGACGCTGGATCTGCTTCCCGCGCCTGAGGCGACCTCTGGATTTGTAGCCGGCGTAATTGCAAAGACGGTGGTGTTCCCGCTGGACGTCATCCGCAAGCGGCTCCAAGTGCAGGGACCTGCACGGTCAAGCTTTGCAGGAGGCCATATCCCGCTTTACCCAACCAATGTCGTCAGCTGTGCGCGGCAGATAGTCCTGACTGAGGGAGTCCGCGGGCTCTACAAGGGGTTCTTCATCTCCCTGGTCAAGAACGCTCCGGCGAGCGCCGTTACAATTTGGACTTTCGAGCGGTCGCTTACCACTTACAGATGGCTCAGGGGCCGAGAAGATGTGCTGGATTAGGCTTTCAGTCCCTTCTTGCTATGGAAGTGCGATGCGACGCAAAGCGTCGGCCGTATAAATGGCTCAGGGCGGATCGCCGGTGGATCATCATTGAAAGCGAGCGGCGCTGTAAACGGCGCCGTACAAACGGCGCCACACCATCATATGCAATGCGGGCCGTGATGATAATGCGCTCGGGCAAAGCATTACAATAGAGTGATGGCGTGCTCAAAGCGGATGGTACCGAGAGGGGGGGGATGATGTATTATCGTCGTGCATGATAACGCTAAAGGGGTGCCTTATCGGCAATAGACGGTCTCTGTTCCATTAGTTCACGGACGAGTTGGGGATTGCAAGCGATCTGGTGTTGATCGTTCGTACTCGCCGAGCCACGGATGATGCCGATGAGATAATCCGTTTGACAGCGACACAGCCAGGGATCTGGGTCCCCCGCATGTACTACGGCTGGGCTTTGGGCTTTGGGCTTTCGGGGTTTGCCTGAAAGACTTGACTTTTTAGGTACTCACCAGCTACTCTTGGCTTTCGTGCCTAAAATGAGGTATGCCTATCTATAGCTACATGACGTTCCATGCTAGCCGTGTGATTGTCTTCTCACCCCTGTTGATTGAATAGGCACTACACAGCGATACTAGCATGTGCCTTAACATTGCATGGCATGGCAATTGCATAACTACCTTCACCCCTATTGATTGAATATGCGCTATACACCTAGCATGTGCTTTAACATTGCATAGCATTGCAATTGCATAACTATTTTCTGAGATAATCACTTTTACCCCTAACACTTTGGTGGACGGTTGCACGTACCAATCGAAACAGTTATCCAAAGGTGCCAAATATTACCACTATTTATAGCAATGGGCTGCCAATTGACAATTATTAGGCAGATATAACCTAGAGCTTTGTCACGCAACTTATTGCTGGATTGGCACAAGTGGAGTAATCGGTGTGTTTCATGATTGCTGCTAATTATCATTGCATTGGTCTCTGGAAGCCCGGTCGCGCCGAAGATCAACAGATCTCGAATACGATGCCCGAGTTGCCGAAAGCCGGGGCAGAACGTCGGGCCTGTGCACCCTGTAGGTGGATTTAGCTTCTCAGGTCAACCGTACAGACGGCCTATCGGATCCCTGGGATCTGCATGGCTCCAACCACAGTAAAAGAAACTGCTTATTTCGAAACACTCGAAGCGAAATATCATCCATCCAACCAGTGTTTGCAATAAAAGAAAATGCTTATTTCGAAGCGCTCGAAGCAAAATATCATAACCTTCTGATGCCATAGACGGCTCTATATCTCAATTGCATCAAACGGCACTCTGATCTACATCCACCTGAATGACAATTGTATCAACAGATGGTGAGATACGGCGCTTTTTTCAAAAGTATATAAGGCCTCCAATTGTCATGAAGACAGACCTCTCATCCACAATCCCCTGAACAGCCAATTGTGAAATGAAGTTCTCCACTACCCTCATCACTGCCATTGCCGCTGCGCTTGTCGCCGCTGCTCCGTCCAAGCGGTCGACTCCAGGCGTCGTCCAGGTTCCAATTACCCACCGAACCACGCCAATCGTCCACAAGGACACGGTCAAGCGATCTGGGTACACTGAGCCTCTCCAGAACCAGGTCTTTGACTACGTCGCCGAGCTATCTATCGGCACCCCAGCCCAGACGGTCGAGTGCTTGTTGGACACTGGCTCCTCTGATCTGTGGGTCTACTCCAACCAGGCCGGGGTCCCTGACGGCTTTGACTCGAGCTCCTCTTCCACATACAACTACATCAACGATGACTTCTCCATCCAGTACGTCTCGGGTTCTGCCTCTGGCGCCTGGGGTTCTGACACCGTCACCGTCGCTGGCGCATCTGTGACCAAGCAGCAGTTTGCCGCTGTTGACACCGAGCAGCAGGGTATGGATGTCGGCATTTTTGGCGTTGGTTTCGTCAGCGGCGAGAGTGGCACCGAGCCAAGCTACCCTAACTTCCCGCAGAACCTCGTCAACCAGGGACTCATTTCCTCCAACCTCTACTCGCTCTATCTTGACGATCTTGACGCCCAGTCTGGTTCGATCCTGTTCGGCGGCGTGGACACCAGCAAGTACACTGGCAGTCTTGCTACTCTTCCAATCACCAGCGACAACTCGCTGGAGATTTCCGTCACCCTTGAGGGCAAGTCGTTCGATGCTGTGCTTGACTCCGGCACCTCCCTCACCTATGTTCCAGAGGCCATTGCCGCCAAGATCGCCAAGCAGTTTGGCGGTACCTGGGACTCCAGCGCCGGTGTCTACTTCATTGACAGCGTTCCAAGCGAGTCGGTCACCTACACGTTCGGCAGCACGCAGGTGTCCATCCCACCATCCGAGCTTGCTCTCAATGCTACTCTCTTCGAAAACAACCCACCAAAGCCGTACGCTCTTTCCATCTCGCGAAGCGACACCACCGATGGCTACAACCTGTTGGGCGACACCTTCCTGCGATCCGCCTACGTCGTCTACGATCTTACTAACAACGAGATCTCCGTCGCCCAAGCTTCTTATGCCAGCGGCTCTGACGTTGTTGCCATCTCTTCCAAGGGTGTCAAGGCCTCTCTTCATTAACTTCATTTCACTTTCATTTCTAGCTACTAACAAGCTCTTTTTTACTTTTCTCTACCATTAGTACTACTAGTGTGGTGTCTTCGAGGGCCAGCCCTCGAGCTCCCGTAGCTCCGCTTCGCGGAGGGATTGCTGATGGGGGTAGAAGAACTCCGCGAAGCGGAGCCCAGGGGGGTTTGGGGGGACTGGTCCCCCCAATTGTTGCACTGCGGCTTGTGCGGCTTGAGCCGCGTATGATGTGTTGGGAAAAGATTAGCGTTTGTGTTGCGCGCGCGGGTTTTCCGTTTGTAGGCGAAACCCGCCTTAAACGGGGTGGATAGACAGTGGCAGTATGGAACAGTTTCGCCTTAAGAACCCACGTTTGGCCAAATTCCGACACAACCGCTGTCTAACACAGGCGGAAGTCGCCTAGTCGTAACCCGTTGCTGCATAATCATGGCAGTACAGAACGCACACTTGCTACAGGGGGGAGGTATGACGAGAGGCCAGGCTAATACGTAAAATTAAGGAGGTGCAACTTTGTAACGCCAGCCTCTTGGCACTGGCACGTAAAGGGGGTGAAAGGGTGATTGGCGACGCAGCGGTATGCAAGAACGGAAGGTGGAATGCCCGATGCGGCGACAGTGGGACCATTCCGGAAATGCCTTCTCAGACGGTGTCGCGACATGAGTTAAGCCCGGAAGGTGGCTGCCGCCCAGATCTGAAACCGACACAAGATTGATCATGGAATGAAAGACAAATGATCCCATAAAGCCGACGAAGCGATTATGTAAATGATGCGGTTCGACGCCGGCAATGTCTTGGCCCCAGTAGCGCACAAGCCAATGAACGGCTCGGTCCCCTGAGATCTGCATGTCTCCCTGCCGAATGCGTAGCGACAGAGGTAAGACGGCATGCATCTGGCGATCTGAACTCCCTGAAAATTCTGTGGTCAGGTACCAAGCATGTATAGGCGCAGCCTGAGTGTTTATTATCTCTCCATCCACCACCAATCTTTTACCCCCGACCTTCAATTGAATCGACGGCACCCGACCTTTGGACATTCCTTACCAGCTTAAAAGCCGCCGGTCAGCTGTTGAAAACCCACTCTTTGAACTTCGGTCATTCCTTTTAATACACTAATACGATGAGATTCTCCACTTCAGTGCTCGCGACCGTGGCCGCGTCCCTCGTGGCCGCTGCTCCAGCCGACCCTGGTACGCCAGGCGTACTTCGAGTGCCGGTCACTCATCGAAGTTCCGGCCAGCATAGGCTCATGCGACGGTCCGCCGTTCTCGAGCCTCTCCAGAACCAGGTCTACCAGTACGTAGCCCAGCTCTCGATTGGTACTCCGGCCCAGACGGTCGAGTGTCTTCTCGATACTGGCTCCTCCGACCTGTGGGTCTACTCCAACAAGGCTGGTGTCGACCCGTGCTACACTCCGTCCAGCTCCGCGAGCTACCGATTTTTGGAGGAGGGCTTTGAGATCCAGTACGTGTCTGGTACTGCTAAGGGTGACTGGATCACCGATAACGTTGCTCTCGAGGGTACTACCGTTGAGAATCTTCAGTTCGCGACCGTTGATGATGTAACCACCTCAGGCCCAGACCCCATTGGCATTTTCGGTATTGGTTTCGCGTCAGGTGAGTCTGTCTCGAGTGGCCAGACTTATCCAAACTTCCCTCAGATGCTTGCTAATGAGGGCATCATCGCGTCCAACGCCTACTCTCTTTTCCTCGATGATTTGGAAGCCTCTTCTGGCTCTATTCTCTTTGGTGGTATCGACACTGCGAAGTACGAGGGCGACCTTGTTACTCTGCCGATTGTCCAGTCCGATGCGCTTGCTGTGACTGCTAGTGTCGAGGGCACTTCCTTCACTGCCGTGCTTGACTCGGGTACTTCACTTTCGTACATTCCAAAGCAGGTTGCCGATGGTATTGCCGAGAAGTACGGTGGTGTCTTTGACAATACCCAGGGTCTCTACTTTGTCGACAATATTCCAAATGGCAATGTCTCTTTCTCTTTTGGTAGTGGTGGTCAAGTTGTCGTTCCAGGCTCTGAGCTTGCTGTTGAGGCCACTTTGTTCGGTGTCCCTAACCCAATCAAGAAGTATGCTTTCACCATTGTCGGTAACGACCAGTCTTCCGGCTACAATCTGCTTGGTGACTCTTTCCTGCGATCCGCCTATGTTGTTTACGATCTCACCAACAAACAGATCTCCATTGCCCAGGCCAAGTACACTGACGAGTCGAACGTCCAGCCAATCACTTCTAGCGGTACGCCGACTGCTCAAAAGCGGGCTCTTGGCTGGTTCTACAACTTTGTGTAAACTTTTTCGGCTTCTTTTTTCATTCGTTTAATTTAATATATATTGCATTGTCACATATCACATTTTGCAGGAAGCCTTTTGTTTTATACAAAATATTTTATATTCAGGGATGAAATTGCGGATGTTTTTATGCAATGCACAATACTTGGTACAGTAATGCATGTTGAACCTCACTTAAAACGTTTAAATACGTTGGTTCAAACGTGGGTGCATGCTTAAGTGAACGATAAAAAATGGGGTACTAACCAAGGATGTGCTTTTATATCCTCTTGAATTATGTCAAGTTTTATGAATTTTATGTTGTGTGTTTCTCCTCAGCATTGTAGGTATAAAAGGCATTGGGTGCCCCGCGACGTTAGATATTCATACAGCTGCATTGCGTTGAATTTTCTGTTTCAGGACCTGAAGCCTACAATTCATGATACACTGTACTGGAAAATCTGAGGATGATAGCCATGTGTTTCGGTGTAGCATCAAATTCGAAAATCTCTGCCATCTAGCTTATCTGTGCCCTCGGTATGCTATTGGCTTAAGCTGATTTGATAAACGAGATTTTAATTGCAGGCCTTTTTGTGCTACCGCTACCGAGTGGGGTGTATCTACAATATATCGAGACATTCTACGATGGAGCCAATTAGCGACACATTCCAGTGACTGTTGGTGCACCAGTTCGACGGTACTGATAATTGTGATCTATTCTACGGTATCTGCTAAGCAGCATTCGTAATTCTCTAATATCAAAGATGGTACTCTTTTTATCGCTAATAAATTATTTGTCAATTGCATATTTAGAAAGTTCTGTTTAATGAAATGGATTATCGAAGATAAAAGGGCATATTACTTGATAAATGCAACTGTAGCCAGAGAATCTTAATCAAAAAATACGGCGAAAAATGACAAGTGCGATACAACAAATGTTTCCAAATTATGCCGAGTCCCTGATTGGCTCTTGCTTATTCAGGCAATTTATTACACATCCTTTCTTGAACTCGGAAAAGTATTCCATTCAGTCGTCAAAGATTGATATGCTCTCTCTGCGTATTAAAGGAAGGAGAGATAAGACGTGTCGAGTCACTCTGAGCCAATTGCGACGTGTAGCATGCCAGGTATACCTGTCGACAGCTTAACTTTGCAACCCTCTCTCGGGCCAGAAGAGGAGCTAAAACTTCTCCGCAGTCGGAATGTGACGAGTCCACTCACATTGCCACAGAAGAATATAAATAAGGCAACAATCCCCGATTGGTGTCCCTTTTTTCTTCGTGGCCCACCCGGGCCACCAACCCTTCCAGTCCAAGGACAGCACTGATAGAGGAAGCACGAAATTTAATCGCTGGATTCGCATTACAGTATTACTGGTAGTGGATACGAAATCCTGGAGTTTAGCACCGGCCGCTTCGTTCGACGGCTATTTTTCTTTGATAAAACGGTTTTTTTCTATCCATGCAACAACACTTCGGTCAGCTTGTAAAACTACTACTCTGTTAGATAAAGTATCAATGTTAATATAAAGCAGTTGAGAGCTTTAGGTTGTCCCGTATGTCGTAAACTTTTCAGTAACCGTTTAAGTAGCCGTTCCTAGTCCAAATATGCTATACAATGTAGTATAACAGGAATTATCTACCTTTGCTTCACTTCAGAGGAAACCATTGGACAGTTACCAATATAGGATACCTATATACCGGCAATGTCGTTGATATTGGAGAAAGATACTTAAATCACTGGAAGGCAACCAAATCCACAATGAACAGTTGCTTCAAAGAGTCAAACAAAAGTAATCGAATTTAAAGTAGAAATTTAGCATTTAGCAATTGAACTCACAGAGCTATATACCTTTCTATACCTTGTCAGGTTGCTAAATGAAATCATTATGGCGGTGAGGTCCGCTTACATAATCCATTACCAAAGAAACGCGCTGGTGAAATTTAATTTAATTAATTGACATTTTTTCAACTACGCGTCTCTCAAGCACATTCAAGGATGTCGGTTCACACTGACGTGGAAAGGTCGATAGCACAGGTTCTGCTATCGCAGAAGGTTATAGCTGTGGAACGGACAAAAGAGTACTGGCTGCGGCTGAGAGGACAGCGCTCACTGGATGATCCACCCGCCAAGCACGTCAACGAAGAATACGACAAGTGGAGCGCCGTCATCGACCGCGTTACAGAGTCGTTCCAGCTTCTGGGTATGGACGTCAAGATGGTGCGGGACCCGGTGGACGGCACAGAGCTGTTTATTGTCATCATTCAGGAGGACCAGGAGTACACGCAAGTCGCTACGCGGCTGCCGACTGACACTATAGAGTTCTTCAAACTGCTGCTGCACAATCTTTTCTCCGAGGAAACAAACTCGCCAATGGATCGGTTCTTTCTGTCTATTGGCGAGATGAGGGGCATTCCCGAATTGAAACGGGGACGGTCCGATGCCATCATTGAATCGCATTTGAAGAAGCTAACCGACGAGCTGTGGCTGTCAGAGAAAGATGGGGTTTACACCGTGAGCATTCGGACACTATATGAGATGGAGGAGTTTTTGAAGGAGAACTTTGGTCCCGACGGAACAGATACACTACGAAAGTGTGGACTGTGTCGCATGTACTTCACATCGGGATGGCAATGTACGACTGAAAATTGCAGCTTCAGGTCGCATCATTACTGTTTGGACTCATTTGACGTGTACGACTGTCCAGAATGCCATACAAACTTCCTCCAAACACGAAAGCAAGTGGGTCTAGCGTTGACTTCCAGTGATCGTGTCTAACTAAACATGCCTTAGCTTTCGTTAACGCAACAAAAACTGACAGCGACCTATTCCAGGATTAACAACACCAATGCATCTCTCCCACTTACATTAACTAATAGCGGCCTGTAGATTACTTAATTTATTGCTCCATCACGGAGAATCAACTACTCACCTAATATCCACTAACGAAACGTTAGGATTACTCCGCGCAGCGGAGCCCCCAGGGGGGGTTTGGGGGGACTGGTCCCCCCATTAGTACTAACAGTGGAGTGTATTCGAGGGCCAGCCCTCGAGCTCCCGTAGCTGGGGGCGAGCCCCCAGACCCCCCTCATGGTAACAATGTAACAAATATTTTCGTTACACTCGTAACAAACTCCCAACTTCTGTAACAACGACCGCGAAGCTGAGCCCCAGGTACAATAACTACCACATTACCCGATTAATATAGACTGTGAATCCAGCGATTATTTCATAGGTTGTATACCTAGCTCCTAAAACTGATTACTGTACGAGGTCAATTGGAGAAACGGGGGGACCAGTCCCCTCAAACCCCCCTGAGGCTCCACTTCGCGGATTTCTTCTGCCCCCATCAGCAATCCCTCCGCGAAGCGGAGCTACGGGGGTCTGGGGGCTGGCCCCCAGGCAGAAGAGGAGCGTTCATGGGGGGAGTTGAGTGCGGCGCGTGAGGCTTGTGGTGCGGCTGAACATAATTAAGTTAACTAGCTAAGCCCCCTCCATCAGGAACACACACGACAAGGGTCCAAACGCCTTAATCGAGGGTGCCGTACATTTGCTATCGAGGCGTTCAATTGACATCGAAGAACCAATTCCGCAATGTCGTCGACAATGGTGATGGAGAAGTCTGCGCAGACGCAGAATGCGAAGAAACTCACGACTAAAAAGAAGAAGGAGGCGCACAAGAAGAGGGTCCTTATGCGGCGCGTGTGGTTCCTGGGCCATTCTGCTGTCGTAGTGCTCAGCGGGCTCTCAGCACTGGCACATATCGTGTTCCTTGACGGAACATTGGTGGGGCAAATCGTCTACCGGCTGGCGTTTGCGGCCGCCGCGTTCACGTACGGGTTCTCGCTGCGCCAGAAGCTCTATGGAGAAGGTAAAAACCGCCAGCGTCCACCGTCGTTCTTCATGGTGCTGCACTTCGCTACGGCCCAGTACTTCCTTCTGTCCCTGCTGTGGCTCGTGTCGCGACAGCACCTGCTCAAATTGACCCCGTACGTCGTGTATTCGCTGCTTCAGGCGGCCGAATTTGCGGCTACCTACGTGATCAAGGACGAGGATCAGAAGGCCCGGGTTCACGCTCTGGTGAACGATCATGCTTATCAATTGGAGGTGCTCGTTGCCTACTCGAACGTACTGCTTTGCCTGAGGTTGCTGCTCGATGTTCTACTCATTCGAACGGCCTCCGGCCTGTCATTTATGGCAATGCTTTTTACGTTCCGGTTCTCTATGCAGAACCGTGCCACAAAAGACGGGCTGAAAAAGGTCGAGAGCCTAGCGGACAAGCTTCTGACCCACGAGAAGGTACCTGCCAAGGTACAGGACGTCTGGAAGAAGATCAAGTGGAGCATTGACACCCGGGACACTTACGCGCTTAGCCCGGCAGAGAAGAGGGAGCAGGATGCGCGACGAAAACAACTCCTGGAGAAGGAGGCGGCCGAATTGGCACAGGCTGAGAAACTACTGGATGAGGGGAAGCTCCCTGATGGTCCAGTCGCCGGGCTGAAAGCAGATAATGCTAGTCAGGCATCTACCAAAAAGCCCACGCAGACTAATGGAAGTGTGCCCCAAGATATCAATAAGGACGGGCAGAGCACCCCAAATATTCCTGCAATTCAAGTCAATGGCCAGCCACAGCAATAGACGACTATTTAATTTTACCGCATGTTATAATTCTTTAGTAGCTATGGGGGGACCAGTCAACACCCACTTCTCTCCCTGTTACAAGGAACTGTTACAGAGGTTGGGAGTTTGTTACGAATGTAACAAAAAAGATTGTTACATTGTTACCATGAGGGGGGTCTGGGGGCTCGCCCCCAACTACGGGAGCTCGAGGGCTGGCCCTCGAATACACTCCACTGTTAATACTAATGGGGGGACCAGTCCCCCCAAACCCCCCTGAGGCTCCACTTCGTGGAGTTTTCATCATGTCACGTCTATTCATTAAGATTACTCCGCGAAGCGGAGCCACGGAAGCTCGAGGGCTGGCCCTCGAAATATTACACACGGGTACTGTTTAGGCCTGGGCAACTTCTTCCTTGATCTGTTGCAGCTTTTCCCAGCCATTAGTGCCCTCCCAGAGTGTCTTTCCTTTGCCCATAAGAGACCGCACAGTCGTCCGAGCCTTAAACTTCCAGTCAGGGCACACGACAGACCCCTCAATTCGCCCCTCCTGAGGGCCAAAGTTGATGTATGCATCGATAAGGTCGCCACAGAAATCGACAGCCTCGTTCCAGGTCTTTTCATCCACTTCCACATGCTGGATAATGATTCGGTACCCCTTTTCGTAGCTCTCCAATGCAGCCCACGGCTTCTTTTGCCAAACGTACACTCGCGCAACCAGTTTCCACAGCCGACAGTCACTGGTGATCAGCGCCGGGATAGTCACCGTCACGAGCTTCATCACTGATTTCTGGAAATGGTCGAGATTCGCATTGCCTTCCTCATCGACTTTGTACTCCGTCCCGACCACCAGCTGGACAAGACGCTCGACCATGTCGATATCGATAGCCGCCTCGCCGTCTTTCTTGCCGCGGATGTCAATGATGATGTTTACGCCCCGCAGGACATCGTTCCACTCGTTAAGGTCTGCTGCTACGGTGATGAAGTTAGTCCAAATCCTCCAGTCTCGCGTATCCTGCGAACCCTTGACTGCCTGCTTCAGTGCATTGAACGCCTCCTTCTTCTTGTTGAGCTTTAGAAGAGCCGTAGACAAGTTGCTCCACGCCTTTGGATCGTCCTCATCAATCGCCACGCATCGGGTGAACGCTTCAGCCGCCAGTTCCCACTGCCCAGTCTGCAACCCCGCAACACCATACATGAACCAAGCATGCGCATGCAATGGATTCACATGGAGCGAGTCGTTAAGGTGCTTGATAACCAGATCAAGGTTCCGCTCAACGCCCTTGGGTGGGCTGAAGTAGTAATTGCCGAGAGACCGCTTAGCCGGCGCATATCGGCCAATCTCCCAGGCCTTTTCCCAGTATTGCGGGTCATTCGTGATGTCGCCGAGGATGGACCATGCCCTGGAATCCTTCGGATGCTTCTCGAGGTGTTCATTAATAACCTTTTTGGCCGTAGTCTCATCGCCCACGGCAGCATAACAGAGCGAGATCTCATTGGGCATCTCTAGTCTCTCGTACACTTCGAGGGCCGACTTGAGAGCCCCGAATTCCATGTATCGCTCAGCAAGCTTAACGTCCATCTGCCACTTGGGCAATGGCAACAACTGGTGAATGAAAGCCATTCTGCGCGATACGTTGCCGTGTTTTTGTTCGACGTCAGACTGCGGCAGGTAGCGTGACACATTTGCTTGGCCGAGCTCTTCGACAAGAGACTGGATCTGGAGAGTACCACGTTCGGCGTGCTTCACCGAGTAGGCTTCTAGCACGGATCTGTCCCACAGGGCTCGCGAAAACAGGCACCAATTGACCGTCGACGGTGGAGAGTTGATAATTCGATTCACCATGGCCGTCAGTTCCTCCTCCACCAGAACATTTTTAAGTGGAGTGGACTGGCGGATCTTGGCCTCCCTCAGCAGCAGATTGGCGACGTCGATATCTTGCAGTGCCGGCTGGTTATTGGGGTCCACGCCTCTCAATTCTTCGGGGATCTGTGATTCTCCATCTTCCGAGAAGTCAGTCTTCTCAAGGAGAAGGTCCGAGTTCAGCTGCATAGCACTTGGGACAGCTTCATCGACTTCTTCAGGCGTATCGACAGTTTTGTCCTCCTTGCTCTTGGCAATGACGATAAGCTGGGATGTCGAGGTCTGCTGGAACTTGGTTCGCTTACCTCGCAAACCGGTCAGAACCCACTCGAAACCAGACAGCTTCTGGGCGGTTTCGAGATCTGGGTCGGCTTTGTGTTCGTATCCATAGAGAATCTTTGCTCTAGCAGCCTCAAGCTTGTATCGCAGGAACAGCTGCTTTGACTCCTCGGAATTGACGTCAGAACCGACAATTGCATTCACGGTAGCCAGGCTAAGGTACGAGAAGATTTCTTCATAAATGCTTGCTGACTCTCCGCTGAGAATCGACTGGTGGATAACCAGAGCTCGGGCGTACCACCATTTGGCAAAAGGCTGGAGCGGCCCTTCCTTGCCACTGAGCTCCTTCAGCAGGATCAGGGCGAAAACCAGCAAATGGGGGTACGACATGAGACTGAACGGAGTCTCGCCATCCTTTTCGAGCTCGGGGAGAAGGAATTGGTCTTTTTCGGCGTTTGGTAGGATAACCTTGAATGGATCAAAAGTCAATGCTGGGCCAGTGACGTTAGCTTGGATATAGGAGTGCAACAGCGCAATGGCAATGGCGATGAGTTTTGAATAGTCTTCTTCAGTGGATACTCGAGCCTGCAGATCAGCAGCACGCCAGGATCTTTCAGTAATCGATGCAAAGAGGGCCTGGGATTCGGGCAAGGAGAGTACTTTATCATAGTCACCTTTTGCCAAGTCTCCAGCGTAATCTAGCGATTCTGGATTCGCGTCTGCAAGCAGCAGCTTGCTATGGACTTTTCTCAAATCGGCCATCGCCTCTTTTTTACGCCTCGATCTCTAGATATCGATGAGATCGTATTTGAAAATATTTCAATCTCTGAAACAGCCGTGTGTTCAAATTTACGTAGCGTGATGAAAAATACCAACAGCCTCTACATATGCTCCAGCCTCTCCCCACAGGACGGGCCTGCGGCGGAGGTAAGCTCCACCCTAATAATCGCTGTCTTCGAATTGTCAATTGGCAAAATCTTCGATTTATTTTAAATTAGAGGGAAGAATTCAAATCAAAGCGGGATGGCTGCTTTTAGGTGAGGGTGGGGTGACGAGCCGCATATCCAGCGGCTTAGCTTGAAATAAAAAATCCCAGAAAGACCCGGGCGATGAAGATAGGTTGGGTTGCTGATAGTAATTGTGGAACAGGGTTCAAATCAGTATTGGAGCATAATGTATTGCTAAAGCAAGGAGGTCAGAGCAGTTGCTCATGCACTGGGCGGAAAACGCTTTGCAGCAGCATGCAAAGTGTAAGGCATAGCGCATAAGATCCTCGCTGCCAAAGGGGGAGGGCTACCTTCAAACCGAAAAGAGGTCCCCCCGCCATTTTGAAAATTATGACAAGAAAAAGAAGACCATTATTGTTTGGAAATTACAGTGTAGCTGCTTAATGTTTACAAAATGACGAGATTTGTCTGAGATTAAGCTTTAGACAGTTACCTTAACTGGCAAAATTTAATATAGCCACCCTCACCGACGCCATTGAGTGGGATCAGGGGGGGCAGCAGGGCCTACAATAAAGGAGGAAGGAACTGTATTGTATCGATACATTCCATCGATCGAAAGGGCCTCCTTCTCCGGGCGATTAACGAAACATGTCTCTACGTAACACGTTAAAGTACTGCCACAATTGGCGGGCCCAGGCGAAATGTTAACAGGGCAAAAAAAACTCCAGACGATATATAAAGATTGGGGATGCCTGGAGGTGGATATTTCCACTGTGCATATGGGTAACGACTGAAACTGCCGTGCATTACCTTGGATGAGCAAGCAGATAAGTCCTCAATAATCTCTCTGGTACTATCTGCATTCCTTTGCTTTGGCTAGGTATTGAAGATTGTGAACGAGATATTCTGGTTTGGGGGTGGTGCTATTGGCCAGATTTGAGCCATGAAGCTATTCCAGCGGTTTAAAGCCAAGGGAAAAAAGCCGAAGGAAGGCGATAATGATGCGGCACAATCGGTTGTTGACAAACTACACCGCGACAAGGGCAGCAATATGTCGCGCCGCAGCGGCAACGAAGATAAAATGATTCTGAGGATGAGAGCGAGCACAAGCTTCCAGCAGAAGAAGCGGCGAATTGCGCTCAGGAAAGCGCTGACTCTGGACGGAATTCAGGACTATAACAGGGGCAATTTTTCACAAACGTTCCGAGTAGATCTGGCAAAGCTCAGTAACCAGGCAGGTTGGGAAGGTTTAACGGCGACATTGAGCCAATCGCCGAGCGTAGACTGCTCCAAAGGCTACTCGCTGGCCTCTATATCAACCAAGGCGTCAATATTAACAAAAGGCTCTGGGTCCACTAAAGTTGCCTCGACTATAAGCGTTCTCTCTTCGGATAGCCTGAGTTCGCAGGCCACAAGAGTTGGTAATGGAGAAGCTCCGAGGACGGCAATTCTAAAGATATTGGACCCGTGCTACTTCCCTGTGGGGTACCAGGTGCCTGATGTTGCCGAGGAGTTGTTTAATAACGAGGTTACGGCGTACACCTATTTCTTGAGAGATCTCCAGGGCACAGTGGTGCCGCGGATGTACGGCAATGGCTATTTAGAGGCCGAGGACTTTGATATCCGGGGACATTTTTTGCTGTTGGAGGACATAGGAACGGTTCGGCCTACCCCCGGAATGCCGAGTCGTCGATGGTACTATGACCGGGCTATTGAGGCGCTACAGAGCATTCATAATAGGGGGCTGGCGCATTTAGACATCAAGGCCAACAACATGGGGATCCGGGGCGATGGGACGATAGTGGTGTTTGATTTCGGGCGGTCGGTGCAGCTGGCGAGGTGCGAGTTTGGCATGTATGCGCCGAAGATTGATCTCAAGCGGTTGGACCATATATTTGGGCGGTACGAGGAAGAAGTTGATTTGTTTGCACGGGAGGATATGTTGGAAGCGTTGAAACAGCAGCAGCTTTCTAGAGAGTCGACTTTTACTTCCAAAGAAATGGCCTTTATTATTAAAGAGCCTTCGACTACCAAAAATCCTTCATCTACCAAAGAGCCTTCGACTTTTTCTACGACCTATACGGGTAGCAAAGCAGCTGCGACTTTTTCTACGACCTATAATACGGGCATCAAAGAATCGCCGAGCTTGAGTAGTACAGTGACTATCGATAGCAAAGGATCGCCAAGCTTGAGTAGTACGGCTGGCAAAGAATCTCCAAGCTTGAGCAGTACGGCTAGCAAAGAATTGCGATGGAAATCCGAAGACGATATATCGATAATCAGTGAACGCACCGAGATAGACGAAGAAGAAGACGAATTGACAGAGATGCCACCTCCAAGACTGCGTCCACGCCCCACCAATCAACGGCCAAAGTCCTATCTCCCACGGCTATCATTTGGAGCCGAGATTGGTCTGGCTTTGGATGAATTGAACTAACCACGAAACCTTACTAACATATGCCAAGTACTAACGACTAACGTTTATTCTACCCGTTTAATATTTACCTGCATAATGTCCATCGCTAGTCAAGCCGATACTCATCCGAGAGCTTCAATAGCCAAGACAGCCGCACTGCGATCTGCGATGCTGATCGCTACAGTCTCAAGTGTATATTCCAGGCCGCCGGAGAGACCGTCTCGGGAAAAAAAATCGTCATACCACCAATAGGGTAATCAATCATCGACTTAAGCGAAGCGGGAATTATCTTATTTATTATCGCTTGATATGTTGAATTACTAAGTAATTTCTAATGAAATGCAAAACTACTAAAAAAAAAACTACGGCGTGCGTAGTTCACGCACTGGGGAGTGGAGATTTTTGCCGCCTTGTGCAGGAATATGTACGCATTCACGATGTACTTCTCGGGGGGCTGAGTTTCACAGACATGTAGGTGGGTACTAGCGAGTCACAGATACAAAAAATCAAAATCTCCTCATTTTCTATTGGGCATGTGCGAGGATTTTCTATGGTGCGTGGACGGGAGGCATAAGCGAGAGCCACCAGGGATTAATCCTGGCCCTCCTATAATTGAAACGCTAAACAGGCTATCCTCCCTATATTACGTACTACTTATAATGCTATAACAGCAAATAGCAAAATTTTATCTAAAGGAATGGGGAGCTTGTTTGGCTACAAACACTTGCGACGAGAACCCAGGTGTCTAATGAATCCCATCGAACCATCTGGGCACGTTTAATGAGGAGTAGAGCCCACCTACGTATCAGTCGAGGGTGTGTGCGACAGGCCTCTTTAGGCCTGCGGCCGGCGTGCGGCAGCCCGCGCGCAGACTTTTCTCTCCCTTGCAGGCCCATAAATGGCTATCCTTTTTCTTACCTTCTTTTACATTTTTTTTTTTTCATTTTTTTCATTCGAAATTACTGGAAACTCATTCTTTAATGATCACACTCATTATTTCTGCTTCCAGAACTACTACCTCAACCATTGTTTGGACGAGCTTCCTGAGATCGTAAATCGTAGACTACATAGCTGATTTTGAAAGAAAAAAATACCCTTGATCCTGCTCCGAGTACTGGTGGTAGGATTCTTATATTAATGTTGCGGCGATAAACTTATACGCAAGGTTTGCCGCGCTAGATTGCGAGAGATAACAGCCAGTTAATTGGAACTGAATAGTTTGGATCTCAAACTCTCAACCGAACTTGAACTTTACAAGTTAAAGGAACTTTAAGAAGAAACGATGGAGTCCAGTCGATCTTCGTATGACGACAGCTTGCACTCTGAGTTCCTGCACGATCACAGGAACCAGCCCCACTCGCTCCCGATGCGTAGCTCTTTCTCGGAGCTGCGGCCCACCCGGAGCCGTGATACGCTTACCAGCAGCCATTCGAGCAGCGAGACCCCCGATGACGTACTCGCCAATCCCACCGAGGAGCCCATCTCGCAGTTTGGCATTGATCCCATGTTCACGCGGCCCAGGGGGTTCTCCCAGGGATCACGGCGCCGGGACTCAACCTCTTCATGCGCAGTATCTGAGCGCTCCGTAGCATCTGGCAACGTCGAAGGAATCCTCCTTAACAAGAAGCCCTCGACGAGAAAGAACTCGCGCCGACCCAGTTCGGTCGGAGAGGGTGCCAACATGTCGCGACGAAGCCGTAGGCTAACCAAATCTTCTGTCGTATCGGCTGCCGAAGATGCGTCAAGGCTCAGCTTTGGCGAGGACCAGAAGGAAGAAGACGTGTGCTTCCCACTGGTTGAAAGCAACTTCCGCACCGGAATTGACTTTGATGAGCTCGATGACTTTTTTGAGGAACTTCCGCTCGACAGCGACTCGACCCGGCACTGCTACAAGCAGGTCCAGGCCCGCCTCAACGCCGGTCACCGACCGCTGGCGCCCCCCGGGCTCGGAACTCACAGTACGGACCGTCTCGAGGGGACCAACTTCAAGGCGTGGAACTACGACGACGAGGAAAAGTCCATTGGACTCGAAGACTCGGCGTCGTTTGACGACCTGACCGAGGAGCGCTTCAGCTTCTTTGCCTCTGAGTGGGACGAGACTGTCCATGCCCCAGACCTGGCGACGTTGTGCAAGAATGGCGGGTCGGCTCGAAAGATGTTTGACGAGGCCAACGGCACGTGGTGGCTCGATTGCCTCGAACCAACCGACGCGGAGATGAAGGCCATTGCCAAGGCGTTTGGCATCCACCCGCTGACCACGGAGGATATCAAGATGCAGGAGGCCCGAGAGAAGGTGGAGCTGTTCAAGACGTACTACTTTGTGTGTTTCCACACGTTTGACTGTGACAAGGACTCGCCAACCTTCCTCGACTCGATCAACATGCACTTTGTCGTGTTCAAGAATGGCATTCTGTCCTTCCACTTCCGCCCAGTCCAGCACACGGCCAATGTGCGGCGACGAATTCGACAATTGCAGGACTATGTCAATGTGTCTTCTGACTGGATCTGCTACGCGCTCATTGACGATATCACCGATAGCTTTGCTCCCATTATCAAGGATATTGAAATTGAGACGGATATTATCGAGGACTCTGTGTTTGTAGCGCGGGAATGCGACTTTGGACGCATGTTGCGGCGCATTGGCATGGCGCGAAAGAAGGTCATGTCCCTGATGAGATTGCTCTTCGGCAAGGCCGACGTTATTAAGATGTTTGCCAAGCGATGCAACGAGCGGTGGGACAATGCTCCTCGCGGCGAAATTGGCCTTTATCTTGGTGATATCCAGGATCATATCGTCACCATGTACCAGAACTTGTCTGTTTACGAGAAGATTTTCTCGCGGTCCCACGGCAACTACCTTGCCCAGCTTCAGGTGGAGTCGGTCAACTCGAGCAACCGGGTTACCAAAGTGCTTGGGCGGGTTACTGTCATTGGTACCTTGCTTGTGCCTCTCAACTTGGTCACTGGTCTGTTTGGCATGAACGTCCACGTACCCGGTGAGGGTGGCAGCAACCTCGGGTGGTTCTTCGGCATCATCGGCTTTATGATTTTGGCCATTGTTGTTCTTTCTCTTATTGCGGGGCATTTCTTGGCGGTTGACGAGGAGGAAGAAGCACCAATGGACTCGTCACGCGGCGCAGCTACTATCAGGTCCTCTGCCGCTTCAGTTGTCTCCAAGGGCGGCTCCCGCCTTGCCAGATTCTTCAACAAATGAATATATGGCAGTGAATCTAATATTATAGAAGTTAATAATATCATACCTAGACCTCATAGATTAACTATTCTTAGCATTACATTATGCTCTAGTGTAATTGGGGGGACCCCAAACGCCCCTGGGACACCGCTTCGCGGAGATTTGGACTGTAACAGGCTATTTGTTACACGTTGTTACGGGGGTTTTGTCACATGTTGGGAATTTGTCGCGGTGTAACGCGAAGTTCGTTGCGATCCGGGGGTTTGGGGGATGGCCCCCAGCTACGGGAGCTCGAGGGCTGGCCCTCGAATACAATCCACCGCTAGTACTAATGGGGGGACCAGTCCCCCCAAACCCCCCTGAGGCTCCGCTTCGCGGAGGACTGGTAGAATTCGTTGCCAGTAATTGAGCAATGTACTGTGATGTATGGTCGTCTATAATATAACAATAGTTTAAATGAGGGGGTAGTAGGATTTACATTTGGTACAGCTTTATGGGAATCACCAAGTTTAATCGACATAAGCACATCTCAAGTATTAGGTATATTGTAAACCATGGTTTATTGTTATAGATTCTGTTAGCATAAAAAGGTATCCAAACGGCCAATGAAGAAATGCGAAACTCAAATGAGATGTGATATCAATTTGTTTACTTAACAGAACTATAAATTCTCGTTGCGTGTAATCATTTCTTCAATTGTACTACTGATCCTACAACGATTTCAAAAAATGTCTTTTAAAGCTATGAGTGTCAATGAATTCCTGCGGAGCAGACTCGATACCGATTTCATATTTACGCCAAGCAGGTCTCGCTATAGTTGGCGACATCATGCATACCCTGTCCGCAAAGTCACTTTGATGCAGCAAGGGGATGTTCAAGTTCTGCTCCAATCGCTAATAACTCAGAGGTTTCCGCAAACTCCTTATGTTCTCGATTGTGAGTTTTGTCGAAGGCTGGCGAGCCCTGACTTGGCGCACACTTTACGCGACGGCGCAGGTCCTAAGGGATCTACTTGATTATTCAATTCACGGCTCCAGGAACCTTGCGACGAGACGAGTTGCGGAAGGTAGATGGGGAAGCTGATAATAGGACGGATAAACTAACAGGCAATGCCCATGCCTGTATAAATCGTACCCTGTCGCGTATGAGAACATACGCCGTACGTTTCGCGATAATAACGGATGGGCAAACTTCTTTTTGCTCAACTGGTTCAGCAGATGCGACCGTCCAAAGGCCGTTATTACCAATGATCAACACACGCCGATTACCTCGACCTTCTGGCAGATGAATCTACTTGGATTACGAAGACATATAGAGTTCCAGTGAACTATGGCATATGAGGGCGCTTAACCATCAACACGTACCGATTACCTCGACTTGCTCGAAGATTATTATATTGCTTAGATTATAGGTACCACAATTTACCGCCTTAAAGAAATATCTGAGGTGATGATCCGAGGCTTGATGAACTGGCAATAGTTTTTAATCAGTTAATTACCACTCATTCCAAAGGCTTTAACAATTAATATTCTCTAGAAAGAAGGCTAATCAGTTACGGAAAATACATCTCAATTAAAGTACGCTCTAGAGACTATCAATCAATAACCATTCTAAGAAGGAGGGGACATGAATACATTAGTTAGATAAACGTAGATATAAGGCTTATCGCTTTCGCTTTTTACTCTTCTCGACAGACTCAGCCAGGAACTTCTGAACTGCCTCGTCCGAAGGACCCTCCTCGTCCTTAAAGACCTCCTTTCGCCATTCTCGCAACCGCTTCTTCTTGGCGTACTTCCGTCGATCCTTCTTCTTCTTCTCGGCGTCTCTAAACTCAGCCAGCTTCTTGAGACCAACATACTGGTTCAGGTCCTTATCAGACGCAAGAAGGATATCTCGCGGAGACAGTCCAAACGAGTCGGCCTCAACTTCTCTATACTTGAACTTGAACCCGCCCATTGGTGCCTGAATATTTTCCTCCTCCAGCGCAAGATCAATGTTCTTCTCCACAAATGCCTCAGCAGCGGCCCGCAGCTTCTGCTTCTCCAGCTTCTCCCGCTGCTTCTCCTCCTTTTTCTGCTTACGCTTGGACTTTTCTTCCTTTACTTCAACGTCCTCCATCTCCTCATCTTCTTCCTTTACTTTAACGTCATCATCATCTTCCTTGATCTCTGCATCCGATGCGTCATCGTCCCACGTTGGCTTGACCGTAGGATCCTCCTCGGCGTAGAATTGCTCGTCAAACACTTGCTTCATTCGTCTATCCCACTCATTATCATCAAACTCGCCCTCCAGATCCTCAGCAGAGAACATTTCGCCGGCTCGCTCACCGACAATCTCCTTCAGCTGTTCCAGCTTGCTGAGAACCTCCTTAGTCTTAAGCTTCTTCACCCGGTTAACTTCTGCCTTGTACTTGTTCTCCTCCTCCATTCGCTGGTCCTTCTTCTTCTCACGCACCCGCTTTCGCGAGGACTCCTTCTGGCGTCTCAGCGTATTGGCGTCTCGCGCATAAGACACCAGCTGGGCCGCATTCGGGTCCTCATATCGGAAGTTGTATGCATTTTCAAAAGTATCGGCAATGTCGTCAAACTCCTCGTCATCCTCGGATTCGTCGACAATATCGCCATAGGCTGGGATCACCTTCTCTCCGGTAGTCTTGTCTACGTTAGGCGGGATCCATGCCTGGTTGTTGATGAAAGACTCGAGGAATCCCTTTTCGTCGTCAGCAGGGTCCGGCAGCTTCACAGGCTCCACCGTCCGCTCTACTTTTCGCTTCTTGAGGAACCCGTCTTCTTCTTCTTCATCACTTTCATCTTCGTCCACAGCATTAAAGGCATCCTGCACCTCTTTCTTGATCTGGGCCTTGTTGATCTCCTGCTGCACGGCATATGGCTTCTCCTCGTCTTCATCTTCTTCGCCTACGTTGCCCTGCAACAGATTCATTCGGTGGTAATCTTTGAGGTAAACGGGCTTGCTCTTTGAAGTAACGGCAACTTCCTCGCCTTCCTTGGGGATCTCGCTGAAGAACTTCTTGCTCTTATCAAGCAGTGCCTCAGGGTTCTCCCGAATCGTCTTCAGGACCTTATTAATGCCGTCATCGATCTCTTCTGTCAGCAACTCGCCAAAATCGTCCTCCTCCTCGGAAGAAGAGCTCTCTTCTTCTTCGATCTCGCCCCGCTTGACCTTCTCTTGCAGCCGGTGGAGCTCTTCTCGCTCTTTATTGTGCTGGAACCGCTTAGCGTAGCTCTCGTCAACTACAAGCTGATCTCCAGCTTCCTCGTCGGATTCGTCCAGAAGAGTTTTTGGATCATCGATCTTCTGTACATTTTCGAGCTGACCCTGCTTCTCCAGAGCCTCCCTGGCCTTCTTTGCCGCAGACTTCTTTCGCGCCATGCTTGATCTTGTCGTGGTTTCGAAATTTTTCAGTCGCCGATAAGAAATTTTGGCGAAACATTTTTTTGGTGATGTGTTCTGCGCGAGATGTTGGGAGTTTTGGCCCTGTTCTCACTTACTCCTAATAATGAGAAGGCCAAAAATCGCGACCCGCGTATGATGAAAGCTATTCAATGTCGGAGAGCATAGTAATAACGACGACTATATACCAGACTGATGTCGCGCAGTACACGAGCGGCGTGGCATTCCCTAAGATAGAGCCAATTGTTATCCAAAAATCGTCTGGCGTGTATGTGTATATGCACATTCCCGAGATTAGAACATGATAACTAACGGATATTCTAGCATCTCCTCTTTTGCATATGGACTGTTGTTAGGACAGCTGAGTGTTCTTGTTATTGTGGCCATATTCATACGATTTTTCATTTTCGCCGACCCGCCGTCGCACAGAAAGGAGTTCCGCCAGCAACGGCTCATCAAAGTGCTGCCGAGCTCCGGGGACAATGTTAACACCATTCTTGAAAAAACATACTACAATGTGGAAAACCATCCAGCCGAGAGCCTGGACTGGTTCACTGTGTTGATAGCACAGACACTTTCCCAGGTGCGGGAGGACGCAATTGCCAATGATAACATGCTCAAGTCATTGAATAAGATGCTTAACGGTAACTCGGTGCCTGATTTCGTGGATGCAATCAAAGTGACCGAGCTCAACATTGGCGACGATTACCCCATCTTCAGCAATTGCAAAATCCTACAGAATGCTGACGAGCCTGGCGGGTTGGAAGCGCAGATTGACGTGGATCTCACCGACACCATCACGCTGGGGATCGAAACACGGCTGCTCCTCAATTTCCCCAAGTCTCTATTTGCCTTCCTTCCGGTTTCCTTAACCGTGTCCATTGTGCGATTTTCCGGTCGGCTCACTGTGTCCCTCAAAAAGTCACACGACAATGGCGACGGGTCCGAGCAGGGGGCTAGTAACTCTGCACCGTCTAGCGCGTCTGCAGGCTCAGCAGGGACCAGCAGTCCAAACCCGAAACCAGTACCGGGCAAGACTTACTTGACCTTTTCCTTTGCGCCCGACTACCGCCTCGAGTTCCAGGTTAAGAGCTTAGTGGGTGCGCGATCGCGGCTCCAGGACGTTCCAAAGATTGG
The DNA here is from genome assembly GCF_965637985.1 of Blastobotrys vanleenenianus. Classification (NCBI taxonomy): domain Eukaryota; kingdom Fungi; phylum Ascomycota; class Dipodascomycetes; order Dipodascales; family Trichomonascaceae; genus Blastobotrys; species Blastobotrys vanleenenianus. The sequence continues at coordinate 860,997 of NW_027481886.1, read as the reverse complement.
CCAGATCGTCGAATCGCGTCTGCGCAAGTGGTTCACAGACCGCTGTGTCTCTCCCAGGTACCAGCAAATCCCGCTACCCAGTATGTGGCCCCGAAGCAAGTTCACCAAAGAACACACCCAGCCCCCAGCAGCCGCTACCTCCTCTCCCGTCAGCCAACCCAGGCGGTCCATGTCCACTGCAGGGCCAAGCCCTTACCTGGACGAGGGATTGCGCAATAGGCGGCGCTCTTTTGCCGTTCAGGAGTAATCTCCGCGCAATTACACTACAGCCGCAGTGTGTATTCGAGGGCCAGCCCTCGAGCTCCCGTAGGTGGGGGCTCTGCCCCCAAACCCCCGTATTATCAGCCAGATCTCCGCGCAGCGGAGCCCCAGGGGGGGTTTGGGGGGACTGGTCCCCCCTATTACACTAGGCCAGAAGGTGTTCTTAACCGGAGAAATGTACAGTTATCTATATTTATTACCACTTTGTGGGTTATAGCTTTGGTGAGTACCACCAGCGAATGGCGGTGTCGGCCAGCGCTAGACCCACTTCCCCTGAGATCATTTTCCACAGCTCGTTGCGCAGGTACCCCTGCTCCGGTCCACTGGACACGATAACTAACTGCACCGAATCCAACCATTGCTCAAGCTTGGCAACATCTTCCACAAACGGAATCGCGTGTATCAATGCACTGCCAAGCACCGCCCGCGTAGTGGGAGGGCTCTCTTGGCCTGCATCCTGCTTCCCTTCGTCGCCAACCTTGGGGATTTTAACCCCTGAAGGCGTCTCATGGCATTTGATGAGCAGCTTATCCATCAGCAGATCGGCCATGTGCGGATTTTCAGTACGATAAACCGGGGATGTGACGACATGAACCATAGAGACCAATGCAAGGTTAAGCTGGACCGGGGAGAGAATCTCCGGGAACAGCGTGAGAATTGCCTCTAAGTACTCCGGTACCAAGGAATCAATAAGCGATATTGTCACGGCATCCGACTCCTTAGCTGCCGAGGCAACGGTAGTCAGATACGCCAGCATCACCGAGTGGGCGGACTCCAGCACTGGCTGGAAGTATGCAAAGTCGGTATGAACGCCTGGCACCCAGAACTCCCGGGCAATGGGCAGGACAAGCCTGTTTATAGTTGCGGCGTCGAGATAGGGCACAACGCTTTCAAAGAAGTCAAGGATGTAAACAATGCGCCCGCGGTTGACGACACTGGAGGAAAGAGAGCCAATGTTGGTGCTACCAGCCAGCGTCCGGGTTATATGAGCCAATTCTCGGCGCGATGGAGAGTCTAGAAGCGTATCTAGGCATGTGTAGTACACAAAGTCATAGGCGGTGAATCCAGACCCGCTCAAATGCAGCACGATGAAGTAGATTGGCGATAGGCAGCGGACGATCTTAGCCGCGAAGTATCCCCAGCGCGCGGGTTGAGCTGTTCTGAAGAAAGTCCTCTTCTTTGCAGTCAGCATGAGCGAGCAGTATCCCTGGAGCTGGATCATTACGCCAAACAGACACAGTTTTAGTACTTGCCATGATCCATCGGTCAGATTTGGCACTCGGAGAGCGCTTTCTGATAGCAGCTCGACAAAGTCCAACATGTAGTTAAGGGCTTCATCAAGCACGTTTAAGTCTTGCGCAGTGTGCTTCTCAATGCATGCCTTAATGAGGTGTGAGAACCCACTCCAGTGAGTGAACACCGGGTTGCTCGACTGACCACTGGCCACCATTCCCGGCAGAATATTGTAATTCAGGCCCTTATCTGGCCGGCAGATCAGCAATAAAGTTCCTATGAGCACCTCTGAGTGGTTGATCTTGGCGAACTTGCTCGGATCAAGCTCTGTATAGACCTTAGCTAGGGCGAAGTAGGCCACATAGGCGTGATGCACTGTTGAGCTCACTCGGCCACAGACGCTAACAAGCATCTCCTCACCGGCCGCTCTCAGCTTTCCGGCAACAATGTGCTCTCCATGCTTGTTCCTGGCCAGTAACAACCCCGTAACTACCACGAGAACCTTCCACTCTTGCGGCCCACCCACCTGGGCCTGGCACGTCCTCAGAACCAGTTCAGCCCACTTAGCAGGTGTAATAGTCGGGTCAGTGATCTCGGACTTCCTCACTGCCGAAGACCTGAACCCTTCCATGAGATAAACGAGCCTCCCCGCGTCGACATCGCTCGGGAACACCCTGCTACTGCCAATGATCTCCCCCACAATCACCGAGATGTTCATTTCATTCCGGATCGAGGGCAGGTAGAAAACCGCCTTCTGGAACACGTTCTCCCCATCCCCAACTCCCCGGAGCTCCTTCACCAGGCTGTCCAGCACTACCGTAATATCTAAATGGTACATAGTCCTTGGTCAACTTCTTCCTTCGTCGTCCCCTATCGTCTATAGCCGAGGTCTCTCCACGCCCGCCCCGGAGTGCCGACCTCCCATCTTCCTCTCCCAAGTACTACCTCGCAACACTCACCATGTTACTACTATCCAGTACAGTACAGTAGTAGTGTTATCATTGTAGAGTAACTAGCTCGTAGTAGGGATTTTCGAGGGCCAGCCCTCGAGCTCCCGTAATTGGGGGGCGGAGCCCCCAAACCCCCCGCTCCTAAGATTCTGGAGTGGTTTGCTGGGCCCTTGGGCCCCCTATGCGGCTCATGCGGCTTACCCTCCGCGTAGCGGAGCCCCAGGGGGGTTTGGGGGGACGGATCCCCCCAATTGTACTAGGACTGATGCATTCGAGCTCCCTTAGCTCCGCCTAGCAGAGAATTGGTTATTATCTCCGCGTAGCGGAGCCCCCAGGGGGGGGGTTGGGGGGGATGGGTCCCCCCCTTATACCAGTTTAGTACATATTAAGGCGTCTGGGCGATCTAAAAGCTCTGCCAGTTTCAATGAGCTGACGCCATCGCCGGCGATAGTCGTTAGATATCCCGTCTAAAGATGTCGCCGAGGGGTTTGGATGCGCTTGAGTATTAAACGGGATGTGCGGCTCAGCTGTTGAGTGGCATATTATCCCGCGGAGGGCGTGAGAAGGTACGGGATGCGGCGCTATCAGCCGCTCAGGGGTGAAGGATTTCGGCCGTTCGAGGAGGTATTGGAGGAGAAAGAGGAGGAGATTTGATAGGAACCGGGATCTGTCGCCGACAGGGATCAAGGGGATGAGGTGATATTTGTCATCTCCACAGGGGTGCTCTGCGTAGGCTATGCGTGCTACGAGTGAACAGTACGCATATAGGGTGGTACATGATCTGCCTATGACTTGAAAAAATATGCAAGAACGAGGGAGATGTACCAGCGGATATAAATTCCAGGGAGTGCCACTGGAGAGGGGCCCTAAAACCTCATCGAGAAGCGTTAACCATGGCCCCTCTCAAGCCCTACGAGAAGATCGCTCAGCAGGTCCAGCAGCACCGGGACGAAACGGCCCGGGCAGTGGATAAGTTCTTCCCGCCGCTTGCCGGGTCGAAGCACTGGGACCCGCTACCAGAGCCGCTTCCGCGCAACGTGACGGGCCTGCCAAAGCAGTATCTCGACCCAGCGGACTTCGCCATCGTCGAGCGGGACCCACTTGCCCTGGTAGGCGACATTAAAGCCCGCAAGGTGACGGCGATGCAGGTCGCCGGCGCATACCTGCGTGCTGCGATCGTGTCGCAGCGGCTCGTCAACTGCGTGTGCGAGTTTCTGCCGGAGTTCGCGTACAAGCGGGCCAGGGAGCTCGACGAGCACCTTGAAAAGACCGGTGAGCTCATGGGCCCGCTCCACGGTATCCCCATCAGTCTCAAGGAGATGATCGACTTTGGAGGGCACCGTGTCAACCGTAGCATCGCCGCGCTTTACGATAACATTGTCGAGGAGGATGCACATCTCGTCAAAGTGCTTAAGCAGGCGGGGGCCAACTTCCACATCCGGACGACGCAGCCGCAGATTCTGCTGCACGTAGAGGGGGACTCGCAGCTCACCGGCATCACCGAGAACCCGTTCAACAGGGACCTTACCTCGGGAGGCTCCTCGGCTGGCGAGGGCGCGTCTCTCGGGCTCCACTCGTCATGCATTGGCATTGGCACCGACATTGGCGGCTCCATCCGGTGGCCGGCCAGCGTGCAGGGCCAGTACGGCTTCAAGCCCACCTGCGACCGAATCCCGGGCCACGGCCTGGCGGGGGTCATGCCCGGCCCGCTATCTATTCCGGCCACTGCAGGTCCGCTGACGCGTACCCTCGAGAGTACCATCCTGACGACTCGGGTGCTGCTCGAATGCCGGCCGTTCGACGAGGACCCGCGGCTTCTGGGCATTCCGTGGCAGAACAATGTCCTGGAGGGCGTCAAGAAGCTGCGCATTGGCATTTTGAGGGACGATGGCATCGCCATGCCTCACCCGCCGGTGCAGCGAGCCCTCGAGGAGGTTGCTTCCAAGCTCAGGGCTGCTAAGGAGGTCGATGGCATTGAAATTGAACTCGTAGAAGTGGCGCCATACGACCATAAGCGAGCCTGGGACATCATTATGGGTCTCTATGTCGAAGACGGTGGTGAGTTCCTGCGAAAGAAGCTCGCCGAGACCGAGGAAGAGCCGCTGCCGCTGACGGAGTGGGCTTTGAGTCAGCCGCAGGTCAAGCGGCTCGATATCCACGAGCTGTGGCAGCGAAACGTGGTCAAGAACCAGTATCGGTACGAGTACGCCCAGTACTGGAACAAGCTTGGTCTCGATGCATTGATTTGCCCAGCGGGTGCTGGCGGTGCTGCTACCCACGGTAATTCCAAGTACTGGCCCTACCAGGCCCAGTGGAACCTGCTCGACTACCCGGCGCTCGTGTTCCCGGTCACCGCGGTCAAGCCGGAAATCGACGTCAAGGACGAGACTTACGAGCCGCGAAATGCTGATGATAAGTTTGTTTACGATTTGTACGACGCTGAAACGTTCCGTGACGCACCAATTGGCCTCCAGCTCGTTGGTAAGCGGTCCCAGGACGAGAAGGTCTTGGAGATTGCCCAGCTTATTGACAACGTGGTCAACCCAAAAAACTAACCCGACATTGAGGACCTTGGAACATGACTATAGAATAAAAAGAAATAAAATTTGCATTGCATTATCATATCTCTCCGCGCAGCGGAGCCCCAGGGGAGGGTTTGGATTGAAGCTCTAGTGTTTTATGGGGGGACCAGTCCCCCCAAACCCCCCTGGGGCTCCGCTACGCGGAGAGATTGCAGTCAACAACAATACACTTGCATACTTTCGTATCTTGTATCTTTTTTTTTCTATTCTGATTTATTGTGTTTTTATATGATCTTGATTAGATGATACGGCCAACAATTGGATCTAATCTTTCGTGAAAATTATTAACGGAAATGACTGAAAGTGTTTATTGCAATATTTAGGATAGAAACCCATTGACATGTGTATTCCATGGAGTTGGCAAAACTATTTGCTAAATACGAGCTGGGCGGGTCAATTGATCTCCGCGAAGCGGAGCTACGGGGAGTTTGAGGGGCTGGCCCCTCAAGAATACTACTGGCCCCAGTGGTCCCCTAATCTTGCTTCGTGTGGATACAATTGATTATTAATTTATGCAATTGTAGAAATAACCGCTTATATCGCTCGGCATTTGTGGAACATAACATCAAAGAGATCCCTATTCGGAATGCTAATTGTAACTTGCATTGGTAATCCCTTGCATCAAAGTGGCCGTTCGCCGTTGAACCGGTGGATGCGCTTGGCTTGTGCATCTGTGCATTAATTGCATGTTCGTCATACAATACGTATGCGTAAGAAACGTTACAATACACCCCGCTTACATTACCGGCACTTTTGGAAAATTCCTATCAATTTCAATAACTGAACAATTTTCACAAATTTAGACAGCTTCAAACCCTTATAGTCACCCTAATAATTCCAATGGATGATATCTATTTTCCTATAGCCCTAAGGTAGTCATTCATGTGGGAAGTACTCAAGCGGCACAATAATAGCCATACGGTAGTTTTTATGCCGGGTGCACACAGCCGTTATCCGGCCTGTGGCTGCTTCGTACAACTTCGCGCCACTTGTTGTAATACCAATTGGGTGCTGCGTGGCAAATTTTCTGGAATTACCGGAATTATTGGCCAATTGCTTACATGTTACTGAGCGCATCATGTAAGCTCTCGTCCGTCGGGCGTGTTGCATATGGTACCCGTCGAAGAACATCCCGAGTTAATCTCTCGCTCGTCGACCTTAACGCCATACCAATTGTCTGAATCAATGGTCCTTTCACCCTGGTACCACCCGCCTCGAAATCGCCGGAATGCAACGCCGCGTAGCATGCCCTCGCGGTAAGGGTCTCGAGCCTCCAAGTTACTGCGCGTGGCACTCCGCTTCAATGCTGCCCAGACCCTAATCAGGCCACACCGTTGCTTCAGCTTCTCCAATCTTTTCATGCCACCTTGCGCAGTTGTGATGGATGATATCCACGCACCCAGATAATACCGGATTTATCCGCCTATTATTAGCTCCTTCTAAGTTTAATTAGTAGTAAGACCCGAAGCTAATTGACTAACCTGCACAGCAACCGATATAATATTTCCTCTCTACATATAGAATCACTAGGCTGCTACGCAATAATTATTCCACGGTACGCCTAGAATTACTAGGCGGCCGCAATTATTCATGCCATTTAGTGGTTATGATGTCTCTTATTGGGGAAATTTTGTAATTCTGCCACTCAGGGGTCGGCGCAGAAACTGTTAGAAACGTTAAGAGCCATGTGTGCAGTCGGCAGCGGGCGGATCTTACCGCGGGCAGGTAATAACTATTGACCTGCTGGCGGAAGCCGTTACCTACACTCGGACTTGTGTCCGAGAGTGCGCATGAATACCGGGCTTCTCTATAACTGTGCATTTTTTCCCTTGTACCGTACGGTGGCTGCGGTGGAGGTTACTTTGAAACATAATCTACAGATGGATTTAACTGATTCTCCAATTTTTTGACACCCACGAAATGATCAATGCATAAAAGCTCTGCTACGGTAGGTGAAGCACCCAAATTACATCAAACGTCGGATTTCTTGGTGGAGCCATGCTCGAGCATGCATTGTTCCGCTGGCAATTGAATGGCCTGGTTGCTGCTTTTGAGGTGCATTTGCATATTTTGCAGCGAAAAGTGCGCCGTGGAGTTATTATCTCCTGGTGTTGGTAATGAATTGTGAACAATTGAATTTATCTTTTGAATAGTAAGTAAATGCAGGCATAAATTTTTTTATATCTCTTTTGGAGAAGAGATCTCTATCACTTGTTTTCGTTTTCGCTCTACAGGAGTTAGGGCCGTAAGTCGTAAGGTCGTGAGAAAACCATAAATATGAATGCGCTCTTATTTTTTTTGACGGTACCATTTAGCGTTGTCGGAATTGCCTTGCTATACCCTGAAGTCGTTCAAGATTGGCCTCAACTACCCTCATCTCGCTTTGGTATACTCTCAGCTTGCTCCTGCTCTCTTGATCTGTCAAGGTAGTTAGCCAATAGTTACCACAAATTCTCGAAGAGCGTACCATCTTTATATCTCACCTCCTCGATAATTTGATTCATTCGGCGACGTTCTTCCTCGAGACCACGGATGAACTCTTCAACCTCTTCCAACGATCGATATCCCGACAGACCCCCTCTATACATGACCACTTGTAATACCAACCCCCCAAGGCGAATTTCGACCTTGTCCAGATTTTTTTTTGGTTTCAGCACAAAGCTATCGGAGAACAATCAGAGACTTTATATATACGGCAAGGCTAATGAATATGAAGGAGAGGCCAGTTTTAAGATACAAAAGTAAACCTTCGGTGGCCCGAGAGTGGCATTTTTTTTTTTTGCACTTTACCGTAGAAGCTATGGAAGCCAATATATTGGACGCAAGGAAGACAAAAGTAATGATACATGCGTCGTGCAGCTGCCATACTCCATTCATTTAGAAACCAGCATGATAATCAGATTGTTCTCCGTGATGTGCACTTAAGGCGGATATGGATCGTTTACTCGTAGAAAAGGGCTCTTCTGTGTCACATCGGTCCGTGCAAAACACCAGGCCTAAAACACCTTCGTGTTGGACAATCAATCCCTGGCCAGTGCGTACTTTTTCCCCTCCTCATTATCGTTGACAATTGGCCTTGTATTGGGCCAGGAACGAAAAAGTACAGAGTGTGGAGCACAGTTGGACCCTGTCGATAACGCGTGTATCCCAAAAGGTGGGAATGGACAGACCCTGAACTGTCCCTGTGTGTGGGTTCTGGTGAACCCTTTCTAACGCCTCGATGGAATTAACCTGCCGCCTTAACTCACCGCTTGCCCACCCCTCTCTTCTCAAATACGGTTCCAGAAAAATGCATTTGCGTATATTCGACCATTCGCCTGGCGCGAAATAGAAAGGGGCGCAAAAAAAATATACGCACATCTCTTCCTGCGATGTACATTTGCCGCTTGATGTTAGCGCCTAAAAAATACTGTACCGCCCCAAAATATTTCTGATGGGGAGAGTTGAGATGATCAAAAAGTACCAATTCAGATCGCTGCAGTAGGCTCCTACCGTAGTGTCATTTCCACATACCTGCCGGTACCCTCAATAGTGTATAATGCATCGTAGTCCGGCGAAGCACCATATGGGCCTATTGTAACGACTTCTTTGTATATGCGAGTTGCGTACCGCGAAGCATAAGCCCACGATGCAGACTCTCCTCAGAAAAAGCACAGCCATTGTATTGCGTTTGGTGTAATCTGCATCGAAGGGGATCGCCATTGTGTTATACGAGGGTTTGACACAGACATTTGGGCGATAGAGCACCTCAAGGCACAGGGTACGCGTAAGCGTTTTGCCCACGCTGCCCATATATTGACCACTTTTAGGGAAACCTTAACTCCGGTACTGGACAGCCGTCAACTCTCGTATAACTGCACTGGTAGTTCTGACCATGGAGAGATAGCCGATTATCGGTGCTTCGTCGTCCCGGATTCCGCTCCTCACTCCTTGCCGGCGTATTTATCCTGCTTCATTACCCGGTAGTTTTATTTTTTATTTTTTATTTTTTTTTTATTTTTTTTTCTTTCGTCCGTGTCTTGTGCGTCATTGCACATTTCAACCCACATTTTAAAGGCAAGCTTACCTACTGCTGTTCACAGATCCCCCTGTAATCGCAGTGAGCGTAATCCGCTTTGCAATCCACCCCATACGACAATACACACCTGTCCCTGACATACGCAAGATCCTGACGCCTGGCGAACGTGCATTTCCTGCGTCCTGCCTGATTTCCGTCTCTCGCATTTCTCAAAGGCTCAGTGTGTGGGCGCAAGTGGAACACCAAAAATGAGGCTATAGTGTCAGCCATGTTTCTCATTTATGAGCCTGACGAGATAAAACCGGAGAAATAAGCCATAAAACTGGAGAGATAAAGGATGCATAACCATGTAGAAAAAATAATAGATGGATGCAGTTACCGGTAGTGCTACTCCACATCAGGCATGTTCTTGTAGAAGGGCATTCTCCAGTGACGCCCTGGAATCAGCTCGCTGTAGATCAATTCTCCAAGCACCCACCCAGTGAGGGCAGGCAGGACGGCCCACCGGCGAAGCGCCAGCTGGAGGGCGATTAAGTACACAAATGTCTTGTCTGAGAACTGTAGCTTGAACTCTTCATTGGATGAGGGCCCCGGCGAAAACTGGACGCGGTAAACCACGGGGATAAGATGGTAATAGTGTACCAGCAATGCAAACACGAGGGCGGTAGGTCCTGGCGAGACGGTCGGAGGCGTAGATAGCGGCAAAAAAGTCTGCGCCGCCAGAAGCACTACTGGAAGGACCACCATTGTGAGGCTATAAATGAGCACGACAAAAGAAAGGAACTTCCGCGAGCCAAACAAGCGCTCAATTACTCGCATGTTGTACAGGAGCATCACCGCCATGAGAACCTCTGATTGGCTTGTGTATGCTAGCTGATTAATTACAATTCTCCACCATTGGACTGTTCAAAAGTTATAACGTTAGCAACTGGATCTCTCAACGGCTTTGGCTTTTTTTTGATCTCTCTCCCCCAAATTCTCGCAAGGCCACACAAATATTACGGTTTACAATTCTAGCCTCAGCCAATCTCTGGATTACTTACACCATTCTGTTAGATGCGGAGTTATCGACAGGTCAAACAGATATTGCACTTCCTGCAGCGATATTACAATAGGGAACACTAGACTAAAGTATACAATTCTCTTCGTCACAGGCGTGCCCTCAAACCCTGTCGGCGTACTTGAAAACATCTATAATATATAATGCTCTACTCCTGAACACGGGCCTCCCCCTGACAAAACTACACAGCGAATAAATAGACCTCGACTGATAGTGATGATGGTGAGGTGGAAGAGACACGGAGAGGTTAACAGAGGGAAACTCCCAACTCGGCGCGCGCCCCACAAAAACAAAAACAAAAACAATAAACCGTCACCCCTCCGATGAGCTTATCGATCTTGAACCGACCGATAAAGAACTACGATGGAACCACAGATTGAAGGATACCCGCTGCACGATGCTGCTCGAGACAACAAGCCGTTGCTTGTCAAGAAGATCCTTGCAGATATGCCTTCAATTGCCAACAAGAAGGACGACGATGGCAGGACTGCGCTGTTCTGGGCCGTTTCGTACAGTAACAACGAGGCGGCAAGTGAGATCCTCAAGGTCGCCAAAACCCAGCGGTCCTTCGACATTGACGAGACAGACGAGGCAGGATGGACTGTGCTGCATATCGCCGCGTCGGTGGGTAACCTCGAGGTGATTGACCAGCTCCTCATGCCCCTGGACCCGGCCATTGACGCCCAGACCAATTCCGGTCAGACGGCATTGCACTTTGCCGTTTCCAAGCAGCACATTGACGTGGTGAGGTATCTTTTGGAGCACAAAGCATCGTCGCGGGTGCGTGACAAGCAGGAGCAGAACCCGCTTCACAGGGCTGCCTCAGTGGGCTCGGTTCCAATTACTAAGCTATTGATTGAGTACAAAGCTCCTCTCAATGCGTCGGATCGAGACGGCTGGACTGCGTTGCATCATGCCATGGCTGAGGGCAATGGCGATGTTGCTGTGGCTCTGATCGCGGCTGGTGCTGAGACTGATAGACAGGATAAAGAGGGCCATACCGCGTTTGATGTCGCCGTTGACGATAAAGTGCTTAAATACGTCAAACACGCTATTTCCTCGACTCACTGATCTTTTCTTTTCCACTGCCAATGTATATATTGGATATGTTGGATCCAGTTGAAAGATATCTTTTTTTCACTATCAATCACACATAATTTTTATGCCCCGTTCCGCAAAGATACATAGCTGAATCTACAACTGGGCCTCTCCTGTGCAATTGGGGGGACCAATCCCCCCAAACCCCCCTGGGGCTCCGCTTCGCGGAGAGCTTGTAGAAACGATTGACCCACCGCGAAGCGGAGCCACGGGGGTCTGGGGGCTGGCCCCCAGCTACGGGAGCTCGAGGGCTGGCCCTCGAATGTACACCACTGCTAGGTAGTTAATCAATTGTACATTCAATCAAGCAGGGGGAGTGGTCCCTCCTGAGGGGTCTACTGCTGAGTAATTGATTCCAGCTTTTGACTTTTTGTATTAAAATATTCATAACAATCCTCCACGCACAACATGTAGACATTTTTCGAAAGCGCTATATATATACATGAAGACGTCAGGCAATTTAGACCTTGAAGCCTCGGGATCGTCTTCGGCCTCGAGCACGCTCGAACTTTCGGCCCTTGGACTGGATTCGTGGAGCCTTGTGCTTGTGAGGACCCATGCCGAAGTGTCGGACGGCCTCTCGGGAGTTTCGTGGACCTCGAATGATAAGAGTGTTCTCGCCCTTTGGAGATCGCTTGGCGAGCTGGTCAAGGGTGATGGTCTCACCGCCGGCCTTGAGGATTCGAGCTCGAGCAGACTCGGTGAATCGGAGAGCGGCAACAGAGGCCTTTGGAAGCTCAAAGATTCGGCTATCGTCGGTGACAGTGCCAACAACAACAATAGTCTTCTCAGCAGCACCCTGCTGCTTCAAGGCTCGGGCAATTCGAGAAACAGACACTGGTGGTCGGTTGATCTTGGACAAGAAGAGCGACTTAAGGATAACCTTGTTGAACTTGGAGTCGGTTCGTCGGGCCAAGAATCGGTACAGCTTGACCAACAACTTCAGGTAGACGTTGTCGGAAGCTGGGGCAGATCGACTCCCCTTTCGCTTGTGGTCGTTCTTGTTAGCCTTGTCGATAGCCATCTTAAGGTGCTGGGGTGTGGTGGATGGTTGTGTCGAAAACTCTCAAGATGGGTTGTCGAAAATGTTTTTTTGCGCCTCGCGCGTCCCTTCCTCCCTCTTGGGCCTCTCTTTCCCCTGCCAGGCTCTTCCTCCCAACTCATTTTTTTTCACTCCCAAAGGGGGTAATTCCGGGACGGCGCATACCGTGGATACATCCGGGTAACTTTTTGACATCGCGCCCTCATTGAATTTGATTATGTAATTGGTCACGTGGGTAATTATGGTGTAGCCCTAAGTGACTGCATTTAGGGTTAGAAACTTAATCGGAGTTAAATAGTCATGCGGCTTGCGAGAGTGGCTTCGGGTATATACCGTAATTTAGAGCCTCATTTCCACAGGATATTTGTCGTTTTTTGAAAAGCGATGTTCTAGCGATGTAGTTCTTCAATTGAATTCCCCCATGATTGGCATATCTTTTAGTGATCCCTTACCATAGTACCTACTTTGTACCTGGGTAGTGAGTATGGTGCAATTGAATAGATATATTTATTTAGAAAAGTAGCATTTAATGACCATTTCTAGAACAAAAATATACAATTGATAGAGTGAAATAGATTACGTATGTTAAGAGATCATATCTGTAAGCACTCAAGTCCTCCTTCTGATGTCGCCCACCCTCAGCTCTACAATACCGCGGTAGTGTTGGGACAGTGATTTGAATATGTCGGTGGTGATATGTTCGCTAACCCCCACTATATATCACGTACAAGCCATGTCACTGTGAGTATACAAACCTCGTTTACAAAAACAACAACTAACATTCGCTCCATATTTTTAGGCCAGATCCAAATTACGTGAACCCAAGAGGTATTCCACAGGCCCCTTTTGTGGAAAATGTCGAAGAATACGTCAAAGACCGATCCCAGGTCGAGCCAATGCTCAACAAGTTCCAAGAGATGATCCAGTAAGTGACCCAAAACTTTGGCCCTGATTGATTCGAATACTAACTACATCATGTTTTAAGGAAATACAAATACATGGTACGCAATTACTCCACCCATCAATTTTGTTTGTGCTGATATTCTAACCAGCATTGATTAGGAGACTAGCACAGCCAGCAGATTAGCTGGATTGCGGGAAAAGATCCCCGATATTGAGAAAACGCTTGACATGGTCCGATTCATCGATAGCAGGAAAGACAGTGACGAAAAGATTGAGACGAATTACGAATTGAACGACACATTATATGCCAAAGCTGCGGTTGCTCCAACTGACCGCGTTCATCTCTGGCTCGGAGTAAGTAGCCACCTTTATTTATCAGGGGATGCATACTAACTGAAATAGGCCAATGTCATGCTGGAGTATACTACTTCTGAAGCAATTGAGCTTTTGGAGTCCAAGCTTGACTCTGCAAAGAAGTCGCAGCAGATCTGTGAAGACGACTTGGAATTCCTGCGAGAAAACATTACCATTATGCAGGTTAACACTGCCCGAGTATATAATTGGGATGTCCAGCAGCGAGCCCTTGAGAAAGAAAAGGCGAAATAATTATGACCTACCATATCCAAAGTATTAGACATCATATATCAATGAAGTAACCACAGCTATTAATGAGAATATGGAAAAAATTTATTCTGTTAGCGATTCTATCGAAGTACCAAATAACTATAGTACCAGTACTAATGGGGGGACCAGTCCCCCCAAACCCCCCTGGGGCTCCGCTACGCGGAGAGGTTTGGTTGACGAAGATTCGACGGGGGTTTGGGGGCAGAGCCCCCAACTACGGGAGCTCGAGGGCTGGCCCTCGAATACAGTAAACCAAGCTTTTTGATTTATAATCTAACGGTTAGACGGAATATACACAATTACCAATGAGAATATGGAAAGATTTATTCTGTTAGAGGGAATATACACAATAAAAAAAAGGATAATATGACTTATTTACCCTGATTTCGCAAATCAGATGCAACGTTCAACAACAGCGAATCGTTGTCTAAAAGAACTCTATTGCCGGACTGCGACAGAATCTGCGCAATCTCTCGCGCCGTGTCAATTCGCTTCAGCTCAACGTAGTCCTTGGACTTCTTGATCGCCTCACCAATCAGCTCCGCAGCCTTGGCCTCACCCTGGGCCTTGACAATGAATCCCTGCTTCTCCTGTCGGGCCCGATCGACAATGAATGCCGCTCGCTGCGCCTCCTGCTGCGCAATCTGCTTGGCCTCCACAGCAGCCGTGAACTCCGGACTGAAAGTCATGTACGTGATGGAAACGTCGTCTAACAGCAAATTGAACTTGGAAGCTCGCTTCATAAGGCTGTCTCGCACCATTCGCGACACTCGCTCTCGCTGGGTGATCAATTGAGACGCATTGAATTGCGCAACCACCGCCTTCAGCACCTCGTTGACAATCGATGGAAGAACCCGCTCGTCGTAGTCCTTGCCCAGGGTTCGGTAAATAGTAGCCAACGACTCCACTCGCGGTCGCGACAGTACTCGGCACGTGATGTTCACCATCTGGAGATCCTTGGTGCCAGTCAAGGACGCCACATTTCGTGGCTTGGCTCGCACGTCGTAGATGATAGGCGTCTGGACCCATGGAATGACAAAATGAGTACCCTCATTGTAAATCTGGGGCTTAACACCACCCAATCGCGAATAAATAATTGCCCGGTGACCACCATCCACTAGATAAAGTTAGCATTTTCGTCCCCATAACAATATTATTGTATGTGGTGGGCTTACCGTTGAATAGAGCCTGGGAAACAGTCAAGGCACCAATACCCAGAAGCACAATGCCGCCCATACCGGCAAATAGACCCTTGGGCGCGCCCTGGGATCCAGTCTTCCGAGCCTGTTGCTGCAGCTGTCGCGCAAACTTCGTCCACGGATCCTGGTTGTTCATTGTTGTTTAATTGAAGATTTGCCCCCCAGATCAATCCATTCCATCACCACCACCACCCTATCGCGTTAAATGGGACCATTAGTAAGGTTTAGTGGGTGGATTATGTAATTTTGAGACACTGGTGCGGCGCGCTACCTCAACATGGAGCGAGCGCCGCCTACAGGCGCGTTATAATGGCAATGGGTTACAAGTCATACAGTTTATTGATATTTTTTCAACCTGGGGCGCTGCCCCAGACCCCGTCGCTCCGCTTCGCGGAGGGATCGTGGTGCAATACTCGCTATGGCTAT
This sequence comes from Blastobotrys vanleenenianus, assembly GCF_965637985.1. NCBI lineage: Eukaryota > Fungi > Ascomycota > Dipodascomycetes > Dipodascales > Trichomonascaceae > Blastobotrys > Blastobotrys vanleenenianus. The sequence continues at coordinate 845,601 of NW_027481886.1, read as the reverse complement.
TACGATGTTCCTGGTGGGTTGGAATTGTGTAGTGCTGCAGTCCTCAGCTGTCTACCTACATACATACACATACATATACAGTCAGGAATGATTGATCGATAAGCATTTCACACTCTGAACAACTAACAACGAATACCCAATTAAATAGCCGTCTCTTGTAACCTCAATCCCAAGATGCGTATTTGGCATTTTTCTAATAAATATGTCTTTACTCCGAACTAACCAGCGCAGCCATGCCTGTCGATTCGAAATGTATTTTGTACTGATATGTACGCTTACCCGTATTTCACAGCACATGGCCTGTGACTGTGTTTTTGTGAAATTTTGAAAGTGGCAGTTTTGAAACTCCCAACGGGAGCCTCTGGGAAGCATTTGGGAGTTGCCTAAGGGGGAAAATTCCGTGGCATACCGGGCCCCGCGCGCATAGCCGGCAGTCGGTCCAACAAATCAATTTTTTTCAATAATCACCACCAAACCACCCGTAATCGACGACAGGTATTAACCCCCAATCCAATACACAAGATGCCAGGTGTTTCCGTTCGGTACGTTCAGACATGAAATAATAAGAGGCTGAGATATTGCCCTTTTAATTTTCGAGGAGGATTGGCTAACCAAAGTGTGTGAATATAGAGACGTTCCAGCTCAGCAGTTCATTGAGAACTACGCCAAGTTCCTGCAGCGACAGGGCAAGCTCGAGGTTCCAGGTTACGTCGAGCTGGTCAAGACTTCTTCCTCTAACGAGCTCCCACCACAGGACGCTGAGGGCTGGTTCTACAAGCGATCCGCTTCTATTGCCCGACACATCTACTTGCACAAGGACATTGGTATTGGCCGACTCAACAAGCACTACGGCAATGCTGTCAACCGAGGCACCCGACCATCCCACCACAAGGACGCTTCTGGCTCTGTGAACCGAAAGGTTGTCCAGGCTCTTGAGAAGATCGGCGTTCTTGAGCAGTCCAAGAACGGTGGCCGACGAATCTCCGAGAACGGCCAGCGAGATTTGGACCGAATCGCTCTCCAGACTTTGGAGGCTGAGGATGACGAGTAAACGAAAAAGTTTAAGTATTACGGGAACTTGTATAATGTAATAAAAAAACGCAAAAAGTTGCAGTAGATTTATACCCAGTTATAATTCAACCATTCACTCTTCTGTTGAATGAGTAATAATTCAACACATTCAGTTTGAATGAGTAGATTCTTTTTGAATTATTAATGTAAATTACTGGGGGTATATAGATTCAAGTCGATCACATTCAGATCAAATGTCTCTAATAATGGCCTTCGGTAACGTAGTGTACTGTACTGTACTCGGTAATGTGGAAGATGAGAGCAGAAAAATGCGGATTATTATAATAATGTAGAATAAAGTAAATAAATAGTTCATGGTATATCATGCAAAAGTTGTTCAGATGTTCGTTTACAAGCCAAACCCGTCGTCCTCAGACTTGACGTGTGAGAACTGCTTGAAGAGCATTTGTGGCTTGGCCCGCTGGAAATGCTTGTTCTTATGGGCCTGGATCTTTTGAGAGCAAGGAGACATAAGCGAGTCAGTTGGCGATGCGAAGTTTTGTCTAAGCTTGTTAGTCATCTTTGTCAATACCTATGATATCGTAGTAAACTTACCCTTTCATGCTTCGGTTCAGGAGCTGTCGATGCAGAGCGTTGCCCTTTGGCACGTTGTGGTGAAGTGGCTCGATGTTGACCTGCTGAGTAGACATTTTTGGTAGTGGTATCAATGTTTAAGTGTCGATTTTGGGTTGAAATTCTGATGGATAATGAAAAAAAGGAGAAAAGGGAGAGGTTACAAACGGCGTATTTATAAGTAGACGCGTCGGGGGGAGCGGTTTGTTTACAAATTTCCCAAAGAGGAAACTAATGAAGGAAAAAAGTGTATGCACCGATCCGCGTCGCCCAAAAAAAAAATAATATGCTCAAAACTCCGTTCTGATAGGCTGTCAACAATTAAAAACACGCGTCTCCTTGCCGATAAATCCCTGTTTGCACGATCATTGGATAAGTACGTGGGGTCATTTATTTTTTATGTTTTTAATCAGCCGAGATGCGAGACAGATGTGTCCGCAATACCATTGTTTTGATAGATGGCAGTTGGTACGTCTTAAACATCTAATCTTTTGTACTACACATAAAAAATCGAATATAGTACTATTAGGCTGATTCAATAAATTGGACATGGTGTATGGCTGATTCGATCTTGGGTAGTCCTAGCTGTAGAAGCTAGCTTATACAAGATAGATATCTTCCTACTGCAGCCTATACATGTCGTTCACTCCCCTTATTATTGCCATCCCCGTAGTTGAGGTAGATTCTTCAAACTGTTTTCTCGTGGCTAAATGGCTTGCATTGTTTGTGGATTCATCTTCAGCACAGTTGAACAATTGTTTTCCCAATTGCTAACGTTGGATTTGTTGGTGCGCTCGATAGCAGCTCATTCAATGCGGTAGGTAGAAGTTCATACGATCAGAAGGAATGCTAAAAATATGGCCCCAATTGCTGTAATATTGTTGTGATTGTATTGAGAGGGGGGTATAAGGTGTACGTAGAAATACTTTGGACTCGCTCTTTTTTTTTACACCCGGTTAACGTAAAATGGGTTGCAAATTTGTTCTTCTGCAAACCTAAGGGATTAAACTGGCGACCAATTACTCTCACATGCATCACATCTATATTTTATAGCATTTTTCGTTGTTCTGGAGAATCTAGAAGTGATTTTTTTGGTAATCTCTACTAGTAAGGTCAATAAGCTCCTTAATACCGTACAAAAAACGCCGTGTATAAGCGGAAGTACAGTGTAGCAACTCACTCAAATTTCAAGACAGAAAGGCAGCAGATTGGCCTTAATATCATTAAATTCATACTACCGGTAGTACTAGGGATAATTTCCAATTTATCAATCTCATGAATGCCAACAGTATTGCTTTTAACAAAGTACTGTAACTTAGTTAGCTGTAATCAGGTACATAGTCAGGTCAAGCAATCTTAGCTCAAATAGGAATGGCACTTCAATATTTAAAACCTGAAAATCCATCTACAATATAGTAGCGTCGGTAGGCACTCTCCAATTCAGTCGCGATTAAAATGGCTTTAATAGAAGATGTACTGCGTGGTTGGCGTATACCGCGTTAATATTCAATGCATAAACATAAAAAAGACCGATTGATATCATTTAGCTTAATCAGTCAAATCAAACCTCCAAAAGAGCAGAAATACTTGTATCATGGAGCGATAAAAGTCCTATACTTTCTGTATTATCCATAAGTTATCATGTTATAAGAATAATAACGTCTGGCCAGTCCATGGCTGTACCCGTATGACGTAAATTCTCTCCACCATCAATTTCAGCAAGATTAGTGGTAAATAGAGCGATAACAACTGATAACAATTGAGGGTAGCAAATCTTTTTTCGTAGGGCTTTAACAAGCAGCGGAGATAATGGTTACCCCTGAATACAATGCGGCTCATGCGGCGTAGCCTCGTATCAAAGCATAACCCAGCACAGCTCCACCACATAAAACAACGGCAATGAGCCAGAAAGATCCATGCAGGTCTATAGTCTAGCGCGCTCTCGCCTATTGCACCTGCATTGAGTAATACCATGTAAGTTACCAACAGGCTTGTCGGAGTGAAAAAAAAAAAGCCCCGAAACCGCCTCCAACCGCGTCTCAGGCCATAATCCAACCAAAAGGTTCCACAGCATCAACTTTAACGACCCAGAGTCCTAGCAGAAAACAGAATCACCACCTCCAGAGAACCAGATATTTAGATAGCAACTCCATCGACCGCAAATAAAAGCCTAAATTAATAGAAGAATGCCAGTGTTGCCATTTTTAAGTTGTTTCAGATGAATGCCCATCGGCGGCGGTGTGTACCCACCGAATGCCACGCATGCGTAAGCCCCCTTTTTTCCTCTACAAACACCAAACTTCTTAAACAGCCATTGCAAGGCCAGCAGCATTTGAAGCCTCTCTTCAGGCTTGCGGTTGACATCTTTTTTTCATCATTTTTATCGAGTTTATTTGTATTTTGTCAGACTTGTAGATACCCTGATTCTTGCTCGGCTGTGTTTGTAGAGGAGAACGCTCTCAGCCATAGAGCAGCTTTTTTATACCATAGAATAGAACGACCGTAAACATAAAACCCTTTTGTAGGGCGACAGTGTGTGATGAATTTCTTTAATACCGTGCAGTCGTTTTTCCACTCGGTGACGACAAATGACCGATACGCCTCGTACGATTCCCGGGGCCCAAGGGCGCCTCGGTCCGATGCCCCAGAGAGCGAAGCGTTCTCGCGACCGGGCTTGATGCCTCTGGGCAACTCGTCTTCGACTTCACTAGACGGGACGAGCCACCCATATGGCGGAGGTGCGAATAACCACCCCTATGGCAATGGGAATCACCCCTATGGTAACGCGCAGGGAGCCAACTCGTCGACCCATCTGGCGTCTTCTTCGAACTCGTCGGTTAACCGCGTCCCATACACACCCGGTATGCGGTCCAACCAGCTGGGTAATGGCGGGATCCCGCTCCAGGACTACGCAGAGGGAATCCCTCCGCCTCCAGCTCCGGCTGTGTCGTTCCGTCGAATTGACCGCTGGATCGAGATGCATTATGCAGAGCTGTTTGATCAGCTCAATTACCCTGCGACCTCGGCAGACCTGAATGAGCTGGAGGCTGATCTCGACTGCACTCTGCCGCTGGACGTGCGGGACGCGCTTATGGTCCACGACGGCCAGGAGCGAGGAGGAATGCCGTGTGGCCTCATTTTTGGCATCACCTTGCTAGATTTGGAGGGAATTGCCGAGGAATGGGACACTTGGAAGACTACTGCGATCAAAATCAACAGAATGCTGCAGCAACAGCGCCAGCAGAAACAACGAGAGGCGCCAGGTCCTTCTCGAAAGCTACCACAGCAGGGAGGCCGCCCTCCACAGCTGTCGTGGCTAGAGCGTCAAGAGTCTGTTCCGGAGGGTGCAATTCAGAGAGTGTACGCGCATCCGGCATGGATCCCTCTGGCCAAGGATTTTGAGGGCAATAACATTGGCGTGGACCTGGCTCCGGGCCCCAAGGGCCGATGGGGCCAGGTGATTCTGTTTGGGCGTGATTTTGACCGCAAGTACGTGGTTGCTCCATCATGGGCGCATTTCCTGGCTACTTTTGCCGACGATTTGGAGAACGGCGAACATTACATTGATGATGATCTCGAGCATGGCGACTTTAGGTTCAGGGCCCCCAATGGGCGGCTTGTGTCGTACTTTGACGTGCTTCGATCGCGGGTCGACAGACATCAGCGGCAGTCGCGCAAGGCAGCGCCAGCCCGCACGCAGTCTCCATCTACCCTGCCGAACTCTACTGCAGCTGCATCGCGACGTCAATCGCATACTTCTACTCCTTCTACGAGGAATTCGAGCCCCACTAATGCTAGGCGAACTTCGGGCAAGCTTATTTCGCCTATGACCTCGACGACCAACCTTCCGGGCACCATTGAGGCTACTCCAAAATCTCCACTCGTCCCGGAGGAGCCTACTACTATTACTTCTCCTACAATTGATTCTACTACTGCCGAGAAGGAGGAGCCTGAGAAGGATTCTACTGAGCAGGATACCGCAAAGGATCTGGACAAGGCTGAGGCTAATGATAGCAAGACCGAAGCAAGCCAAGATAAGGAGGATAAGGATTCGAATAGCGAGGAAGTGGTGAAGAAGGAGCCAGTAGAAGAGAAAAAGTCTACTGAGATAGAGAAAACGGAAAGCACAAAACCAATTGATGGCGATGAAGACGACGAAATTGATCTTCTCAAGGATGAAGAGCTCAGTGAGGTTGAAATATAACGCATGTCATATATTATTATTATTATTTAGCCGTCTAGTGCTCCTCCGCGTAGCGGAGCCACGGGAGCTCGAGGGCTGGCCCTCGAATACACTCCAAGTGCTATTGCAATTGGGGGGACCAGTCCCCCCAAACCCCCCTGTAGCTCCGCTACGCGGAGGTTTTGGCAGATAATACGGAGGGTTGGGGGCAGAGCCCCCAGCTACGGGAGCTCGAGGGCTGGCCCTCGAATAAATACCAAGGTAGCTTGGAAGTCATTTTTTGCTTGGAATCAATCGCAATTGACGAATTGTAATAATGTACATAGAGTTTTGATGGATCACAATTGAATAGTCATGCCTATTCAATGATATCTCGTAGTACTCCCGCAGTGAGAGAGGATTACCACATGAAGCGCTGCCAATTCTCCGGCTCAGACTGCCACTTGAACGGCCTGTAAAGGAACATGTAAAGAGTGAAAGCGTTGATGGCCATGTACCACACCCACTCCAGGGCAAGACGACCCTGTGATCGCGGCCCAACCAACAACGTTCGCCACAGGACATAGGTCATCACATAGTACCGCGGCTCGAGCAATGGACTCGGGATGATGGCCAGCGCTGTGGCACCAATTAGCGCAATGGGCGTGATCCTGCCCACAGCCTGGTAGTTGATGCTCTTGAGGAAAGACCACATACCCGCGTGGTAGAACGGAACCATTATGTACTTGAGATTGCGGTATGGAGCCGGGGGGTGGATAAGGCGCCGCCAGAGATAAAAGACATAGTGCCGGTTGTCTGCAAGCATGAACGCATGGACAATCGTCAGCTCTTTGATAACATATGCAATGGCAGCACACAGCACCACATATCTCACAACTCGCGCTACCGACGAGAAATTGCTCACGAGGTACCTTTGAACATGATGCCAGTCAAGCCACAACGGCCACGAAAAGAACATCCAGAACAGCGTGCAGTAGAAGATCTGGGGGATATTAACGTTGACAGCGTGATTATCTTTATCTCCAAGCGCAATTCCCCCATTGTAGCGCACCAAGCCGAGGAAAACGCCCCCAACTACGACATACGGGATGACTACGGCCGGTGAGTAAAGCAGATGCAACACAAACCGCTTGGTCTCTTCGAGGAAACTCACCCCGCCTAATCTGGACCGCGGAATCTGCTTCTGGACCAAAACTACTGCTGTAAACGCCGCCCAGATGACGTTGGTCTGCCGGAATGCAATGGATGCCAAGGCAATTACCCCTGAGAGCACAGTGCCCACAATTGACCGCGACCGCGACCCAACGACCAGCGCCATAAGAACCATAGCAGTCGACCACACATCCGTGTAGTACAGAGTGCTGTAGAACGCTACCAGTGGGAAGCTGACAATGGCTACGCTTGTGTTTAGGTCCTGGGTCAGCATGAACACCAGAGTGGGAAGCACAACGTTGACCCCCGTGAAGTTCAAATGCCTCAGCTGCTTGAGTGTACATGACACTTCGCTCCGCTGGAAGAGACTCAACAGCTTAGCGTAGGCGACCCCCAGCACATAGAGGCCCGGAGGGGTCGTGATCTTTGGGTCCCACGTCTTCCAGTCCCCGGCACAATACTGCCGGGTCTGGGGAACGTGGAAGATCTCATCCAGGTAAGGCTCCTGAACAATTTGATTGACCAATCGAAAGGCATAAACCCCGGCGGCCAGCGTCGCGAGGTACTTTACCTGGCTTAGTCGAGACATCCTTGGCCAAAGAGAAGGGGTTTGGCTGTCCCCGAGTCCCAAATCACGAACATTCCCCGGTGTCCGACAAGACGAAGAGAGATGCCATGAATATATTAAGTGGGTACCTGGTATTTTGCTTGCTATGGACAGCAGCATTCGGGTTCACATTGGCGAACGATTCATGTTCTGGAAGGTTGGTGTGTCTTCCGTCGTATACCTATACCGCGATTCGGACCGAGAGAGACGTATCCTATAATGTCAGCATCGACCAGAATTCCTACTTTGGGATCAGGCTTCAGCCGACCATCTTCCACCAATCGGGATACACAGATCTGGGGCTTGATGCGCTCTCTGAGGCGCTGGAGCTCGGATACACGCTCTATCATTTAGATGTGTACTGGAGCGAAGCAAACAGTAGCTGGCAGCTATGTCCCGGGAAGCTTCCTTCAGGAGGAGGAGCGGCTGGCCAAACAGTACAAGTAAAGGATGGGGATGGAGATGAGTTCAAATGCCAGACGAATGTGACCATCGCCAGTGTTTTGGAGCGAATTGCTGTGTATATATCGCAGACGGACAACAACCTCGCAGTGAGCTCTTTATTGTTGGAATTGGACTTACATTCGTTAAATGGCACCGATCAGAAGAAAGGGGGGACCCCAAAGTATCAGCTGTCTGACTTGATCAGGGGGATATTTGGTAATAAGCTGTATACTCCATCGAATTTGGCATATGACCGCCAGCATGGAGAAACCTACGATGATAACGGAGAATCCGCGGACGGATTCCCCACTTCACATTACTTCCTTCTGGAGATCCAGAAACGGATTCTAGTTAGTGCGAGGAACGTGAGCTTGGCGGCTACTGCGTCCTACAATGTGACCAACGACACTGACGCCATGTTCATTGTGAGCAGCACTCAGAATGATACCCCGTATTTTGGTAACCACAGCTACGAGCTGCATTATACAAACAGCTCGTATGATGCGTGCAAGCAGCTTTTGAACAGTTCCGGTGGATATCTTGAAGAAATTGAATCAAGAGCGCTGCAATCATGGCGCACGCTTTATGACGTGCCTGATATGCCATTCAACAGCGACAACTTGGATGACTTTGTTAGATGCGGTTATACTCCTGTTTTGAATACTCCGCTAGAGTCTCTGTCCGAGCTCGTTCCCACAGTGGACCAGGCCATGTGGTCGTGGGCGCCTCAGGAACCAAGTACAGTGCGCAATTCGTCTACGTCTACCAATAACGGACCGGTGGCGTATAAGTGTGCACTGCTATATGAAGATGGATGGCGGGTCGGTAATTGCTACGAAAAATACCGCCCGCTGTGTCGGGTAGGAGAAAAGGCGTATGAATGGAAATTGGGCGACAAGCCGGCCACTTATTTCGACGCTGATGAGGCATGCATTGACAACACGACTTTTAGCGTGCCGCGGACGACTCTCCAGAATACGGCAGCCATTAAGTTGGTCCAGGGCCTTTCGGCCCTGAACGACACTGATTTTGACTTCCCCGTGTGGATAGATATGAATTCGATATCAGTAGATGACTGCTGGGTCACGGGTGGGCCATATGCCCAGTGTTCCTACCGCATAAGCTTTTATAACCGAAACAAGGTGGCGCAGATTGCAGTGGGTGGAGCGGTAATTGTGGTATTACTCGGCATTATCCTCCTTCTGCGGATGGATAAGGTGCCGCTGCGACGGGCGCGGTTCAGATGGAAACGATTGAGCAACAAGCCGTCCAGTGAAGAGTATGAAGGTGTCCCTGCTTAACAAGTTCCCGCCGCTATGTCCCTGCAAGTGGTAAATTGATGAGGCTGAGAGAGGCTCTCATGACGTCTACTAACTAAATATTTATTGAACCTTTATGTACTTTCCCATTTGTAATGCATTTCTCCCAGAAGTAGAATTATTAGCGAATAACTTCGCGCTCTTTGTCAATTCCTTCAATCATATCAATAATATCGCTTTGAAAGAGCCCCTCAGACGCAGTGGCTATTTTCCCTCCATTGTTGCCCCAAATTTCATAAAACCTCACCGTGTCGTCATTAGCAATGAGGCAAATCTTTGAACCATCGGGGGACTCTGCGGCAGTGAGCACTCTAGTTCCAATAACTGCTGGAATTCGGATCAATGGCTTGAAGTTATGGTAATTGTAGACTCCAATTAGGACGGGGCTTTCGTGATCGCCGAACCCAAAAGTAACAGCGAGCTGACGCAGATGCCTCGACCAGATAATTGACGTAATCTGGCCCTTCACGTTGTGGGCGCTGAGCAGAGCGCCCGAGTGCGTGTGCCAGAATCTCACAGTTCTGTCGTGCGTACCGCCTCCTGTTGCAAGTAATCCTGGGTTCCAAGGGCAGAATGCCAGCGCCTTAACCGCAGCGCGATGGGCCATGCGGAATTGAAGGACGGGGTCGTCTACATCAGTAATATCCCACAGCGTTACGAGATTGTCGTTACCGCCTATGGCCATCTGGGTCAAATTCTGGCTAATTGCAATTCCTACAAATCCGGTTAGTTAACATTTTCGTAGCATCTAGGTAGTAAAAAAAAAGGGGTAATATGCGAACCACAAATCTGTTGTGTGTGAACCTTTATGGTGTGGGTCTTCCACACGAAGATTCCATTGTCAATGCATATTTTGAGATGGATAACACTGCCAATATCGTCTCCAACAAATAGGCTTTCAGAACTTCCAGGCAGCCATATCATGCTGCACAATGAACCGTCAACATGAATATAAACAGCTTTCAGCTCGTCACGGTCAAGGTCGTAAAACATAATAGAGCCGTCCCTCCGCCCAATGGCAAGAATATTATCGACAGAGAACGCTAGGCAGGTAACTGCACTGTACCCCTCCGGAAGATCAAGGATATTAGCCCCGTCTGGTTCGCTCCAAATACAAACCTGGGATCTCAATCCAACAGCTACATGGCCAGTCTTTATAGACCATGCGAGCAAAGTGCAGTAAAAGTCATTGGCGAGACCGCAAGCTGTCAGCATTCGGTACGGGACGTGGGACAGCACTCGGTCATGCTTGCGCTTGACCCGGCTAGCAGTGTCGAGTCTGCCAATAGAGGGACAGAATCTCGACTCGTAGTGCTCAGAATTAATGAGGGTCAAGTCATTGGACGAGACCTTCTTTTGAGCTGATTTGGACGACAGGGTCGTTATCCCACTGGACGAGTCTTCGTCCACGTCCATTGGAGCGACAGATGGCGCAAAATTGAACACTTTTGCGTTTAGACTCTCAAAGCCCAGGGCTGCCGCAATGGCCTGCTGGTGTATGTCTTCATAGTAGTCCACTTTCCCTGAGAAGTGGAAGCTAGCGACCGAGGAATTGGAAGGAATGAACCGGTCTGAACTAGCCAACATTTCCAAAAATCCAAAAAGACCCAAAAACGAATCCTAGCACGTATATAATTAGCAGGAACTGTTGAAAGGAGCTTGTCGGTTGTATGTGCTATGAAGGAGGGGTTGTGATGGCGATGCAACTTTATAAGGGGTGACAACATGGTACCAGTGATACTCGAAATCTTGAGTCTGTTGTTGAAAAGATTCAAACTATATAAATACATCGTAACTATTTTTCAAAGTATTACCGGTATTGTTGAGAATACTAATTGTTCAAAAAGAAAAAAATTCGTTGGTACCTAGTGAAAGAATAACGGAGTAGACTTAGACTCCTTCGATAAGGTAAATCGTTCACGTAGTAGACTTTTTGAGAATTACAAAGTAAACTCCTCTTGTAGGAAGGAGAAGCCGTTTTGGTTGGCCCATTTCTTGGTTTCTGTAACGAGCCTATCTGCTCCAGATGTTACAACCCACGCACCTTCGCGCTCCTGCGGGCCAATGTCCAGCAACTGATCAATGCAGCAGCAGTCATTGTTGTCTGTAGTGAGACCACACAGCCAGTATTTCAACCGCAAGTTGAGCACAGGCCGATAGTTGAAAATCTGTGGCGTACACTCTTCATCTGAAAATTCATCGTAGTCGACGTATTCAATTGTCGAGTACATCTTATTGTCTCCATGACTAACCAAAGACGCCTGTTCCGGAGCGTTACAGTGATAATTGTCAATGGAGATGCCCAGACCCTCATCATCGTTCTGTTCACGCTCTTTACCAAACATGTGTTCTTCAATGGACATGACTGACGACTTGCGCTGGAGCAACGATCTGGAAACAGCAGTCTGGGCCGTGACATAGACCTCAATCTCCTGGTTATTGACCGAGTCTTGTAATCCCAGCATCTCCAGTACACGAACGTCTCTCTCATCGCGAATAGCCCACAGCATCTTGACCTTAACATTGTGGAACTTGAGGTAACGCAGTACTGGGGCTCCGAATGCAATGCCCGACCCGCCAATTACAAACAGGACACGACGTATAAGGCCCTTGTGCACCGCTTCCATGAACGTGTCTGGCAGCGATTTGTAAGGGCCGTTGATGGAATAGTCCTTTCTCATCTTAATAGGGTACTGAGTCTTCCGGATGACCAAGTCAAGTGTATCCTGATGAGGAAGCGATGCAATGGTATATGGATGCGAAGACTGGAACCACGTAGACACCTGGCTAAGTGGCGATGTTATTCTGACGTGGGCTCCAGGTGTGAAATGAGTGCCCAGGCACTTTGGAAGCGCTGATTTGGGGATAGATACAAAATAGAGGGTCGGCGATACAAACTGCACAGGCAGACTAATGTGATCCGTTTTGTACACCCGGTAAAAGATCTGGCCCACTAGAATCGCCCCACAGAGGGCCATATAATCATTCGACGGCGGCGCCGAGTGCTTCCATACTAGGCCCACGCACAACCACGCCAATGTATAGTGGATTCCAAAAAAACTTCGGTAGTATCTTCGCCGGAATGGCTTCAGCGAAGTCAAAGCAATGAGAATGAAGCAACCGGTAGCTGCAAACCCGGCAAGGTTGGCTGGCTTGAGCAGTTTGTGAAGCTTGCCCGTTACGCAGTACACATAGATATATAGCGCTCCATGGATCGTTGCGATCACCACAACAGTCCTAGATAGCCACTTGTGGAACGGCAACAGCTGGAGGTAGAATGTGTGCGGCAAAGGAGAAGGCTTAAGCGTTAGGAAGTATACTGGGGGCATGAGAGCAACACTCACCCGCCCTAAACGCTTCACCAGAAAGGTCAGATCATTATTGGTTTCGCTGAACACAAAGTATCCCAGTACCACGGTCCACCCAATGACTATTAGCGACACTTTGACACTCAGCTGTGCTAATAGCCTGGACCAGACGAACACGAAGCTGTTTGTGCGTTGCCCCAGGCGAGGCGTAGGGACGGCTCTATGGCGCAGAGACTTGCGACCAGCCAGTCGCGGCCATAAGTAGTTGTACAGGCACACTGCTAGGATGAATGCAAAGGCAGCGGCCAGGGTATAGTACCCGTACTTTCGGGTCACGAACGTACGGTACTTCTTGACCTCTTTTGGCACTTTGGGGTATATTTCGTACATGACCACGTTCAAATCATACTACAATACTAGCAGTTTTTAAAAGAAAAAAGTCTACCAAGTGTCCAATACGTGTAGCCAATAAGGTCGAGCTTCCAGGAAATTAGCTGTGCATCAGGTTGGGGAAACCGGAAATTATCAGATCAGGGCTGATGCAGTGCTTGGGAATTATCAATCAGCCGCCGCTTTCCCAATCCGGCAGTCGTAACGTGCTTAGTACTGCGCCGAGACGGCATAACCTGTACGTTAGGGGCTCCTAACGGCATTACCAGCCGATTACTACTGATTAATAATGGTGCCGTGTTGGCTATTTGCCGTAGTGGGTGTTAATCCGGATCGAAGTCCGAGGGTGCCCCGGCTGGCATATGCGAGAAAGGGGGCCGTGCTATTTGGCCGTGGGCTATTGTATTGGGTGCGAAAACGTTATTATGTGCTGTCTGGGAACGGCGGGAGTGACAGTAGCGTTCAATCGGTGGGCCAAATTGCATTTTGCTGGTACATTATGATTGAATGAGGTCAATGCCTCTCCAAAGGGTAGAAATGACGCAATGTTACTTCCTGGATATCATAATTGAACGACTTTTTCGGGATATTTCTTTATTCTATTGATAATAGTATCCATTGATCATTACGATAGGGGGGGATGACTGCGCGTAACGGTGGACCGAAGTTTCGTAGTGTCGCGCGACGCGTTTTCATCACCACAGCAAAGTGGAAAGCATACGACTCTCGAGTACTCAAAGTCGGTATAGATACCGGGTGAATGGAAATGAACGAGCAGAAGGGCCAGGAGGTTTCTGAAATCGAGCAGGAGTTGCTTGACGAATATAAAAGATTGTCGTTGAACTTGAAAAAGGTATGTCAAACTCTTTGATAAAATGGAAGTAGGACTAACTTGATCCAGCTATCTCAGTCTGTTCACAGGCTAGCTGTTGTGCCAACGCCTCAAATACTGGAGACTCTGCGGACTCTTGAGTCAAAGATTTCACTTGTTTCTACTCTACTCAAGGCATCTGTGTACAGCATTTTCATCCAGCAGGAGCAGGGAGAACAAATGCAGGAGGATGAAGAAGAAGATACTGGAACGGCTTATTAACGATTTGGTATCTTTTATTCCAATGCATACTATTCAAAACAACAAGTTGAAGCCTTCCGGAAGCTTTCTTCATTTCTTCAGCTACCAGGTTACATTCAACAAGTGGGAAGAAGAAAGGACTCAAAGATTATTTGGCATTTCGAGAGAATCAGTCCAGAGGAGAACGATAATCCGTCACCTGCCAATGGAAATTATGTCAGGTATTCCCCCTCCTGAATGAGATTTGTTAATGGTTGCCTATAATATTGGGAATCAACTAGCCTCAGGGGGGAGATGGGACCCACGATAGAGTCTCAAGAATCTACTTTTAATATCGGACTACGGATTCGCTCAATTCTACGAATTCTAACGTTTGAATTGGCCTGGCACATCTGGTACAGAAGTTGCTAGACGAATTTTTACAGCCAGTGGTGACTTCCGTTCCGATCGGACCCAATTTTTCATTCTCCCCCACCAAATAACCAAGTATGCTGAGTCGACGAGTAGTTCGAAGTTCGCTGGTTGGGCCATGCACCTTCGCCCGAGCTTTCTCCAGAACCTCAGTAAGGCTTAATGATGACGTGTTGAAGCGATATAAGGATAAACTGCATCAGAGAGTCAAGGCGTAAGTTTTGTTCTGTATGCTCCGAGATGACTGGACACACTGACGATAAAAATTAGCGAGGGCCTGGAATCCATTCATGAATTGAAGAACAAATACCAAGATGAGATCAAGAACGTACGAGAAAAGTTCGACAAGATTGATCCACTTAAGCATTTGGACCCAGAAGCTGCAGCAAAGACGGAGTTGAGCAAAGACCGTGGTCGAAGACCCAATATCCCGGACGAGGAGAAGGTCAAGGACCTGTCGTCTTTCGTAGATGTTGCTAGGCTCTCGATGCACCCGAGCAAAGAGATTGAAATGATTTGGAAGGCACGGTTCGCCAGCCAGGAGAACTCTATCTGTGGAGCTCTGGACGGCGTTACCTTCAGCCGAATCTATAGGAACACTCGACGATTCCCACGATTTGTTCTTCCTCTGCCGCACGAAGGACAGGGAGCTGAATTGCACTTTGTCCAATGGGCGTTCCCGGGGCCGTACACGATGCACTGCATGTTCACTTCGCTGGCTGAGTTCAAGCTGCACCAGGAGTACGCCCGGCCACATACGACCATGGCTATCCACAGTGAGCTTCTGGCCGACAAGGAGATGGCGCTCATGAACGGCTCGGTAGAGAAGGACTCAAGTTTGAACCAGGCCCACGGCGCGTTCCTCGCGGCGAATATTCAACGGTTCTACGGAGCTGATGAGTCGACAGAAAGCGGTCTCCGAAAGGTCGCCCTACTTGAGGCGTTCAACAGTGGTTCTTCCGAGTTCTCCCCGGAGCGGCTAATTGCCGAAGTCGAGACTCTTGACTGATTAATTGCTGAAATAAAAATTTGTAGATAGTCCAATATTGAAGCGGTTCTTAGATCAAGAGGTATTATGCATTGTTCATTCGGAGTTTTCAATTAACCAGCTTCGACATTTTGGCATGACCATTCTTTTTAATAAAACTACATTTCGAGAACCATTATTTGATAAAACTACATTTAAAAGCCAGTTAATACCAGCATACCTTGCATCCTTTACATTACAATAGTCCGAATACACGTGGTTCCGATCTTCGAGGGACCTAAGGCGTTGTGCGTATAGGGGTTGACTCATGTACTCCGACAGACCTTTTCAACCCACAGTATCATGCCACAGACGGTCAAAAACCGACGAATAGGGTTCCTTGGACCCGTGGGAACGTATTCGCATCAGGTACGCTTTGATGTTTATTCTAACCAAGGTAATCTAACCGTTTTTAGGCCGCACTCCAAGGATTTGACTCAAAGTGTAACGAGCTGATCCCTCAGGCCACCATATACGGTACGTATAAAACACCCACTGAATGACGAAAGAAGCTAACAATGACGATAGACTGTATCCATAAACTTATCGATGGAAAGATTGACTATGGCGTTGTGCCGTTTGAAAATTCGACCAATGGGTCAGTGAACTTCACGCTTGATATCCTCAGAGACATATACCACAAGCGAAAACAGGACAGTCTACCTCAAATCGGCCTAGTCGCCGAGGAATTCGTCGCTATCAACCACTGCCTCATCACGGAGGCCACCGACCTGTCACAGATTGAGCGGGTTTACTCTCACCCGCAGGTGTGGGGCCAGGTTGACGTTTGGTACGATGGGCATCTAAAAGGCATTGAAAAAATAGACACATCCTCTACTAGTAGAGCCGTTCAGATGGTCAAGGGTGATCCGACCAGTGCAGCGATTGCTGGCATGTCTGCAGCCGAGGTGTTTGGGGTTCCTGTGCTTCAGCCGGGCATCTCCAATTCGACTCGAAACCAAACGCGGTTCTTAATTTTTGCCAATTCTGATCTCACCGCTCATGAGAAGCTGTTCCACAGCGGCGAGTATAATACTCTGCTTTCCTTCACTGTGGATCATTATACTCCGGGTGCCCTTTGCAATGCTCTTGGTGCTTTTGCTAAGCAGCAGCTTAATTTGACGTCTATCGTGTCTCGTCCTCGGCCCTCTGGAGACGAATTGTGGACCTACGTGTGGTTCATTGAGCTCCATGGCCATCAGTGTGACAGCGCTGTAAGCACTGCCCTCAAGGATATGGAGAAGTACTGTCCTCAAGTTAGAGTACTCGGATCGTTCAAGCGGAATCGATAGCCCCAATTCTTCCTATTCTCCCACTCAGCTACTGTACTTCTATTGTACTTCTATTGTACTTCTACTACAAAACTATGTGCATCCCATTTTTCTTCAATTAGTTCCTGGGGGCCAGCCCCCAGACCCCCGTGGCTCCGCTACGCGGAGGGATTTGGAAGTTCCATTAAACACATTCTTCGTCTAGGTAGTACACCAAACTACAGAAGGAAATTATACATTCTTTGCATTCAATTGGTGATATATGCAAACTCCATTGCCATTCTACTCATATTAAAGTCTACACGGGTTGGTGATACCCTCCGCGCAGCGGAGCCACGGGGGTCTGGGGGCTGGCCCCCAGTGTGTGCGGCTTAACAGTGTGTATACCATTTATTGTACTTCTATTGTACTTCTACTCATATCTCTACTCGAATCTATTATAACTAACCAGGTACCACAACATGTATCACGAATTGTTGGTGTTTGTATAGTCTATTGGATACAACTATGCCATAATTACAGAACTAATAATAATAAACAAGCAAACAATAATAAATACGCTTCCCAGCCTCTTTTAGTGACCATATTTGTGGAAATCCCACGGTCTGTTGTCGAGCGGACACACTGCTCGCGACTTGAGCCACCGGGAAATGCAGTGGAAGTGGAACGCGTGGTTACACTTGCCCCAGGCAACATTGCACTCCTCGTTCGCAGTACTGTTCTGGCTCGCCTGGCAGTCAATGCAATGGTCCATGATGTGGTTACGGCAGATGGCACACGTATCAACGTCGATATCTAAACTCTCTCATTAGCAACCGCATGAAGCCGAGCCTTAAAAATACTCACCCCATGCCCAGAACGCCACAGCGCTCCACTTTTTGATCTCGAACCGAGGCTTCTCAGTCTTCTTCTTCACCTCCACGTCAACATCCATTCGCTCTGCTTCAGCCATCGTACCGGTATGGTTGTAGTTAGTCAGCCTCGATGGTCGGGGATATTTGGTGTTGTCGCCGGCTTTCTCCCAACGCCACACACGAAATAACTTACCTTATGGGGCACTCCTACGGTGCCTACTTACCTTGGTGTAACTGTTTCATGGATTATACCGAACTGGATAAAAGGACAGATATAGTAGTAATTAATAGTTGAAAGGCTACAAGTTTAATATATGAGATATGTTTTTAATTTTTTAGATATCTAGTGAAACCTCAATGTCCCGTTTAGGATATGCGGCGGTACTTTTACTTCATTGGCATTCACTTATTGATGTAGTCTCATTTATTCAAGATATTTTACGACAGGGGGTTATTCTATAGACTCGCTTATTGAACTTGATCTTCAATTGGCCGACCCATTCAGTCTATGCTGATTAACCGATGGAAGTGATTTGTATTACCGTTCAAGCTGGGAGGGCTAAAAGGTTAACTGTTACTGGTATCATTAATCAATTCTGAAGAGAGTATCCAACGCGTTGACTCAATAGTTCATGAACTACTGATCCTGCTTTAACTCTGGTACTCTTCTAACCATCATACGTAATACCGTTGATGCGTTCTGGAGATTATGCACGAGAGCGCCGATCAGCTATCCGAGCCGCACGCCGCACACATCATCTCCTCACCCCACAAAAACGACAAGGCACATTTACAATACGAATTTATTAACCAACTTGAAAATTTAATACAATTAAATACATTTAGATACATAATAGAAGAGATTGTTTTTTTAGGTTGAGGTTTGGGTTTGAGTGTGATCAGCTAAAATAGTTAGTCCAGCCCCCAGACTGTGGTATGTCCGACTTACACTTGGTACCGCAGGATGGGCAGCTCTTACACTTGCACTCGTCCTTGGTACACTCGCACTTCTTGCAGGTACAAACTTTGCAGCAACAGGTATGTTCCGACATGGCTATCAATTGCGTTAATGGTAAGAAGGTGACACTGGAATGGGACCAAGTAGCTCTTTTATACCTGTCTTTCCTGTCAAAATCGCTTGTCTCGCAATAAGGGCCTTATGACCCAAGCGCGCCCCACCCCGAGCAACGGGCGCAACGAACCCCAACATGTGAATAATCGTCCTTGGATGAGTTGAGTGAATATTGCCATAGGCTAGCATTACCATGAACTAGGATGTTATTCCTACCCAATGGATGAGTTGAGTGAATATTGCCTTAGGCTATCATTAACTCGGAATTAGACCTGCAAACTATCGTGGATGAGCTGAGTGAATATTGCCATAGGCCGGCATTATCATGAATTATGCATACCCGTAGATGAGTTAAGTGAATATTGCCATACGATATTGACATGAATTATACATACCCGTAGACTAGCGGTTACGAAAACTTACCTTGGATTAGGGGATGGCTCCGTAATCGCTATAGACTATAGAGAATTATATGAAGGAGATAAAGCAACTGCAATTCGCTATAGACCAACAGAGAAGTAATAGAATAATAGAGGTTCCGAACCAAACGGCTTCCATTGTGATGGGCTATAGCCCGCAGAATACCAGAGGGGGGTTTGGGGGGACTGGTCTCCTCAATTGCATCAGTGTATTCGAGGGCCAGCCCTCGAGCTCCCGTAGCTGGGGGCCAGCCCCCAGACCCCCCATGGTGACAACTTCTTCGTTACACTGTGACTAACTTCCAACCGTACGTAACAAGACCCCCGTAGCTTTTTGTCGTGAAAGAATCTCCGCGCAGCGGAGCCCCAGGGGGGTTTGGGGGGACTAGTCCCCCCAATTACACTAGACAGGTGTACTCGTATGTAGAGGCCCCTCGGCGGAGCCGAGCTACGGGGGTTTGGGGGCTGGCCCCCAATATACAACTCGCAGAAAAGTAGTATACACACTAGTCTAAACGTCAAAGATGACGATTCGGCCGTCAACGCCGGAAGTAGAGATCTGGGTAACGACGCCGTTGGAGCTGCTGTAGGGCCGCACGGTGTTGATTGTGTTCTGGTGGATCGTCGGGAGCTCCGTAGTGCCCTCGGCGGCTTCAGAGCCCTTCAAGTCCATCGCTTTGAACATGTTCAACGCCGAGCTCTCTCGCGACGCGTCCTGGGACCGCGTGGAGAGCTTGGGATCGTCAATGGACTTCTTGAACTGCCAGCCGGACTCGTCACCCTCAAACACAACCGGGTGGCAGTCGTGGCCCACCGCCACAAGCTGGTTCTCGCTCGTGAAGCAGAGAGACCGGAATGGCAGGAACGAGGTGGAAACCTCCAGCACCGCCTTTGGTGGCTGCTCCGGCCCAGACGGATAGGCAATGACAACCGAAGCATCGTGGGTAACGAATCCCAGCGCGTCGCCGGATGGAGTGAACGATACGTCCTGCACCCACCCGCCGGTCTCGCTGGTGAAGTCGCCACAGAGCGTCTGGATAGGCAATCGCTCGCCCCACACCGACGGAACGGGCTTAGCGTCCACGCCTTTGAT
The DNA here is from genome assembly GCF_965637985.1 of Blastobotrys vanleenenianus. NCBI lineage: Eukaryota > Fungi > Ascomycota > Dipodascomycetes > Dipodascales > Trichomonascaceae > Blastobotrys > Blastobotrys vanleenenianus. Next base: position 825,335 of record NW_027481886.1, on the reverse strand, counting down.
GTAGCCAGAGAAAACGCGCGCATGGCCGTCGGTAGAACCGGCCGCCAGAAGCACCGAATTTGGATGCCACGCGACAGACAGAATGGTCGACCGGATAGGCTTCTTGATGTGCTTGGAGATCCACCAGTCGTTCTCTTGCTCAAAGTAGCAAACAGCAATGACCCGGGCGCCGGATCCGACTGCAAACTTCTGGCCGTCTGGTGACCATCGCACAAACGTAGCGGCTCGATTGATACGCAGCAGCACAAGGGTCGGCTTCCAGGTGCCGTCTGCCTGGGGTTCCCACACCAGCGCGTTTCTATCCTGCGAGCAGGTGACAATTCGGCCGTCCTTGGAGATGTCCACGCCGGTGACGGTCTTGTCGTGGTCCGTCAGGGTCAGACCGTGCTGAAGCCGGTTTTTGGCATTAAAGTACAGCTCGACATCGGACTCTCGGGCCACAGCAAGTAGGGATCGGTCCTCGGAGAAGGAATGGTCGGCAATTGGCTTGTGACCAAGAAGGTGAACGCTTGGGGCCATGTTTAAACTTGTCAATTTTCTTCCGCTGAGATAAACAGGAGTCCACTCTACTGTCTAGTCTCGTCAATGGATTGGAGATGCTGTACTTTTGATGCCATATGGAGTAGCAGACGGCGTGTGGAGAACTCCCAATAGCACCACGCGCACCTCACCCCATCAAATAAGAGCCGCACCGTATGCGGCTGGTGCGGTTCAGTTGAAGCAGCAGATTATTGGGGGGGACCCCCTGGGGCTTCGCTGCGCGGATGTATAGCAGTGTCCTCCGCGAAGCGGAGCTACGGGGGTTTGGGGGCTGGCCCCCAAGAAGCACAAGAGTAGTAAGTGTACCAGCATAACTGGAGCTAAGCGGTATTATTTGTGCTTATTATTCAATTGATTGTTTGGTATTCTCAAGTAGACTACGCCAATCAGGTAGAGAGAAGAGGTGCAACTGATGAGGGGAGAGTCATAGTGAAATTATTATAGCAGTACTATGGTATCAAGGCTAGTACATTAGTATGTGATGCGCTCTATGGCCGCCGGTACTACCGGTAATACCTCTTCTCATTTAGTTAAGCAATTCAAATCCCTATATAATATGAAATTGACATAGGAACATTCAATAACAACAAGGGGATGCAGATTAAATTGACATTCTATTATTCCATGCGCGTACCATGGTATCCCATTCCAACGCGCATCTGTTTGCCGAAAACCGAAAGAGCGCCAGCAAAGATGCACCACAATACGTTGGAAGCCATTGCGTCGATGGCATTCAAATTGTATGCTTCTATAGTATAGAAAATAATGCCATTGAGAACTAGCAGCCAACGGACACATGAAGTGAATCTACGGGGACTTTCTATGCCCAGTGTGCAAAGGGCTATATTGATGACAAGCTACATTGTACAATAATCGTTCATCCTATTATCGGGACATAATTATCTGTTATGGTATATTGAATATCAGAGGTAGAGGTGAAGCTACGTTAGCGCGAGTTCAAGGAAACGAAGCATATTCAACGGGTTAAGGCGATGAGCCGCACAAGGCCAAGCCGCACTGCCACGATGCACGTGGGAGAAAGTTTCAAAAAAAAGCAAACGTTGTGACCTACCAACGGCCCCCGGCAACATTCACGCAGAGTTGATTGCGGTAGCTTACGCTCTTAAAGCTCAGGGTCGAAATAAAAACAACCACCAGAGGACATCTCCATTTACATGTAACCCCTATAAATCCACACGAAAGGAGCCATTACTCCAGGGCAGATAATCATGTAGAGTCATCCTCGGCCTATCATTCAGATCGGCTCCGAAAGTTTCCTTATTGGTCCAGGGGTAAAAAAAATTTTTTTTATCGGATGTGCGCCCGCAACGGCCCGATGATACGGGATTAATATTAAGCTTGATATTGCCGGGTAGCAAATCATTTTTCTTCCCTTTTTATTTTTAAGACTCATCTTGTTGGATACTCAACATCACCTTTGACCAGAAAGATGCCTGCGACTTTCTCGGTGAATAACAAGAATCTTCCGACGGAGGTGACATTGAAGGTTGTCGAGTGCCTCGACAAGTCCTCGAGACTCAACCTCCAGACCGTCAACCGGTTTTTTCGGTCCTGCATCTACCCTTCGGTATGGGAGTCGTCGCACCTGAAGGTGCTCGGAGCTGGCAAGGTCAATAGTTACGACTATGACTACCGGGCCGAGAAGAACGAGATCAAGGTGAACAACTCTGCGTCTGATCTCTTGGGCCTCTGCACCTATATCCAGCACCCGGAGCTGGCGTACCCTCTGAAGGAGGTGCGCAACCTGAGCCTTGTATGCAAGTACTATGCTTTGCACCACGAGAAGAAGCTTCCGAAGGACTGTGATCTGTACAGTCTTGATGCGAACGAGCTTGTTCTGTACTTTTTGACGCACGTCCCGGCAGACCTCTTTGAGTCGCTAACCGGCGTCAAGATCCACGTAGAGCTGGATGGCCAGCCGGATCTTGTGTGGGACTTTGCATCTCGATTTAGCGGGTCTGAAGTGGACATTGATGTCAGTTTTGCTGTCAAGTCTCCACTCGAGCCGACTTTGATCCCGGAGAAGGTATCCCGGCTCAAGCTCAGCACTATTGACGATTACACTAGCGATGAGCGGTTTAATCTCAGCGAGGTTGTGGCCTCCAAGTACCTTAACAACATTAAGCATCTCGAGCTGATTACTAACAAGAACCATCCAATGACGAAGCAGCAGCTCGAGGATGCACTAGAGGGTTCTGCTCTCGAGTCTTTGCGGGTCACTCCACACTGTATTGAGTGCAACAAAGAGTCTGACTGGGTTCTGCCACCCACAGTCAAGCACTTTGAGGTGTTTGTTCCAGACTTTGACGAAGAGTGGGCGCCAAGCTTGGGCTCCATTGCCTCTGACACTCTTGAGTCTTTGAGGGTGCCATCGAATGGCGAAAACAGACTCTACTCCATGCGATTCCCCAACCTTTCCCAACTGCATCTCGAGGGCACCCTCAAGGACGCTTTTAAGCTCCCAGAAGGTATCACGACATTCTGTGAGACGAGCAACCGGCTCGAGCATCTTGAGCTTTCCGGGTTCAGCATGAGCGACGTGGCGCAGATTGTGTCTGTTTTCCAGTCCAGTTTGCGCTCTATTGTCATCCAGAACACTGTCAAGGCTCCTGGCGTGGAGTACAACCTTTATCAGTGGGACTACTTGCCCCAGCTTGAATTTTTGGTCGTTGATTTCAACCAGCTGCAGGGTAATGAGGGACGAACCACCAAGCGATTATTGCGATCGTGCCCGCGGTCCGTAAAGCTGTATATCATTGACCACAAGGAGTCGTATGATTCCTTGTGGCTGACCGAGGTTGAGTCTCCGTATGTGGAGAATGGCATTTGCAAGGTGAACATGCTTGCTGGGTATTCGTGTGGTCAGAAGACCGTTTACGAGTTGGACACTGAGCAGTTCATGGTCAACAATAAGCACATTGACGTTTAAAATGACGTTTAAAATTATAGACCTAGATTTTTATAGAGGGATAGACTAATATTTATTTGTTTTTTTATTGAGTTACATGCCATTGCTAATAAAGGACTTCTGTAACAAATGGGGTCTGTAAGGCTGTTGCAGCCATTGTAACGGCGTTGTGCTGCTGTAACTGAGTCATTGGGAGCTTTGTTACAAAATTACGAGCTTGGTTGGTTGGAGGACCTCTCTGAGCTTAGAATTCGGTTAAGACCTACTAGAATTCAGTAAGAATAGCAATCAGTCCAATAAATCTCGGCACATCCAAGCAAGTAGTTTGAAAATTTCACCATACCGGCTAGGAAGTACAATTGGGGGGACCAATCCCCCCAACCCCCCCTGGGAGATCAAGTTGACGAAGATGCTTTCGATGGGGGTTTGGGGGCAGGGCCCCCAACTACGGGAGCTCGAGGGCTGGCCCCTCGAAGAACAAGAGCCGCACGGGCCAGTGCGCCATAAATATAAATGATTGGTTCAGCCGCACGAGCCGCACGAGCCGCATATTGGAATTTACAAAGTCAGCGCTACTCCAGGGCATTTTCTCCCCTATACGTGATTATATTCAAAAAACTCCCGCTTCCGCTTTCAAGTAATCTAAACAAGTTTGAATGCTCATAAACTATTTAACATTTTTCACGTACGGCAGTTGATCCCAAGGCTAGCCGTCGGAAGCCATTGGAGACATAGTACCACACCGATCAATTAGGTCTGCACACCGTAAACCTCGACCAATTCTCTTTCAATTGGTTATCAATTGTCTTCCGTAATCCTACGGTAACTAAATCGCTTTCACGAAAACCTGTAGAGCACTTATATATAGCAAAGAGTCATTTCTGCGCGTATAAACGCACATCCCAATTGGCGGACAAAATTTTTTTTATTTTTTCTTTTGTCTCGACACTCGTCCATTGAAGCAAAAAATGTCCAAGTACGATACTTACTCTACTCCGCTCTCCTCGCGATATGCGTCCAAGGAGATGGCCGCGCTGTTTTCGCCGCGAACCCGATACTCCACCTGGCGAGAACTGTGGTACAACCTTGCCATTGCCGAGAAGGAGCTTGGCATCACCGCCGTGACCGACGAGGCCCTCGAGCAGATGAAGAAGCACCTTATCATCTCCGATGAGGAAATTGACGCTGCTACCAAGCAGGAGGCCATTGTCCGACACGATGTTATGGCCCACGTCCACGTTTTCGGCCAGTCTGCCCCAGCTGCCGCCGGAATCATCCACTTGGGTGCTACCTCGTGCTTTGTCACCGACAATGCTGATCTCATCTTCCTGCGACGGGGATTGGACATTCTGATTCCAAAGCTGGTCAATGTCATTGACCGACTGTCCAAGTTCGCTCTGCAGTACAAGGATATGCCAGTCCTCGGCTGGACCCACTTCCAGCCAGCCCAGCTCACCACCGTGGGCAAGCGAGCCACTCTGTGGCTTCAGGAGCTGCTGTGGGATCTGCGAAACCTGCGACGAGCTCGAGATGACTTGGGTCTGCGAGGCGTCAAGGGTACCACCGGTACCCAGGCCTCTTTCCTGACTCTGTTTGCTGGCGACCACGATAAGGTTGAGCAGCTTGACGAGCGGGTTGTTGAGCTCCTTGGGTTCGACTACGCCTACCCATGCACTGGTCAGACCTACTCGCGAAAGATTGATTTCGACGTGCTGGCTCCGCTTGCTTCGCTGGGTGCCTCTGCCCACAAGTTCGCTACCGACATTCGACTGCTGGCCAACCTTAAGGAGATTGAGGAGCCATTCGAGAAGTCCCAGATTGGCTCCTCGGCCATGGCGTACAAGCGAAACCCAATGCGATCTGAGCGAGTGTGCTCTCTGTCGCGACATCTTTCTTCGCTGATCCAGGACGCCTGGACGACTTCTTCTGTCCAGTGGTTCGAGCGAACCTTGGATGACTCTGCCTGCCGACGAGTGCACATCCCAGAGGCTTTCCTCACTGCCGATATTGTTTTGTCCACCATGCACAACATTGTCGACGGTCTTGTTGTTTATCCAAAGGTCATTGAGCGACGAATCAACTCTGAGCTTCCATTCATGGCCACCGAGAACATCATCATGCGAATGGTGCAGAAGGGCGGTGACCGCCAGGATTGCCACGAGGAGATCCGAGTTCTGTCCCACCAGGCGGCCCGAGTCGTCAAGGAAGAGGGTGGTGACAACGACTTGATTGAGCGAGTCAAGAACACCGAGTACTTCAAGCCAATCTGGGGCGAGATTGACCAGATCCTTGACCCAAGCACCTTTATTGGTCGGGCTCCACAGCAGACCGAGAAGTTCATCAAGGTCACTGTCAAGAAGGCTCTTGAGGGTGTTGAGCACCATATTACCTCCGAGACTGTCCAGCTCAGTGTTTAATCCTGGTAATAGTTGTAGATATTTAGTAATTATTTGTTGATCCCATCACTAGCAAATTACATCGTTAGCAAATCCCATCATTAGCAAATCCCATCATTAGAAGAGGAAATCCCATCATTTAGGAGAGGAACTCCCATCATTTAGGAGAGCAAATCCCATCATTCAGGAGAGGAACCCCCATCATGTAGGAGAGGAAATCAATCAGGGAGTTAGGGCCAGCTTATCAATGGCCATTGATAGACCCTTCTTTTAAAATTTCATAGAGAATCAGAAGAGAACCAACTCTTTAGAGTACTTGGACTGGGATAATCCTAAAAGAATTGGCAATTGTCAAACCGCCAGAAACATTCCAAAATACCCAGAGCACAAGTCTCCGACATCTAATCATCAGCATAGACCTATTCGATCCAAAGCCTTGTAGGATAATACGAGTGGAATCTCGAAAGATTCCAAATCCTGAATATTCCAAATCAGACCTTCAAACTATCGTGTTGACAAGTCAGCGCAGAGCAATGTTATAGACCATTTTTCTGCAAAACGTTCCACAGCTGAATATCCGATTCGCGCTGCAGCTTCCCCTGGTCCTCGTAATCGCGGTTTCTCAACACAAGATCCTCATTCTGCTTGTTCTCTGACGAGCTCATCTCCTCGTCAAACTTATTAGCCATAGCCTGAATTTTGTCAACAATTCCCCTATTGCTTTCCTTCAAATGGTCAATCTGCTGTCTCTTCTTTCGCATCTCCTCTTCCATCAGCAAAATCAAGTTCTCACGCGACTGATGGGGCCGATACTCGTTCAGCAAATGGTGAATATTAATCAATATGACCCGCATATCCTCTACCTTTCCAGGGAACTGCTCAGGGTTGATTGACATGATCCCCACTAGTTCAAGGTAGTTTACTAATAGCGACTTCAGCAGCTTCTTGAGTTCTCGAATTCGGTCCCCAGGGTTCGCCAGAGACCCATACAGCTGTTTAATATTCACATCCTTCAACGATTGAAGCTTGTCTTCTGTCTGCCACACGTTTCCGAAGCTGCGATAGGGTTTGTCCACGGGAACCTCAGGGGGCAGCAACTGTTGCAGCTCTTCGGGCAGCGTGGACGGATTGAAATCCGGTTCTGACTTCAGCTGGTTCAATTTCTCGACATTCTCCTTCGTATACCGCTTGTAATAAGGCGGAGGAGGAGGGTAAACCGACGACAGTCCACTCATTTACGTGATTTATGTTGAAAAAGGTGGGAGAAAATGATCCCGACGACCACCCAATCTCCAAAGCGTTGAATCTCATGGAGAAGATCCCCAACCCGATATAGAGAATGGGGAAGAAGGCAGTAAAGAAGAAGATCAAAGGCAAGAAGGCCAAGAAAGTCGCAAAACAGGCGCGTGAGGTCAAAGCAGACGTCTCGGACCTTCCTGAGGTCAAATGGGTGGACGATGACGATGCAGAAGCCTCGGACCATCCTGATTACAAGTGGGTGGACGCAAACACCTATATCGACTACGTCAAACAAGCGGAGAACTATACCGACTGCTTCGGCAGAGACGACGACGGGGATGAGGATGAGGATGAGGATGATGACGAGGGCGAGGAAGAGGAAGGCTCTGAGGAGGAGCCCATGATACACTCCGCCGGGTTCGCCCGCATGATGAACACAATTGCATTCCCCAAAGGCATCCAAAGAATCAAGAATGAAAGACTCATGCTGGAAGTATTCGGACAGGTGCTTGCGAAGAAGCGTGAACTAGAGAAAAAGGGAACCGCTGAAGCTCAGCAGTCTCCTGTTCCGGGACCGCCTACTAAGTCCGACAAAAGCGTGTTTGAAGATGCAATAGACATTGATGCGCTATATAAAGAGCACGTGAGCGATAAAGGCATGAGCAACGACCACATTGAGATCTCTGTGGCTGAAATGGCCGAACTCCGTGCAAGCTACATGACCGATCCGGAGAACATGCTGACACGATATAGAGTCGGACAGGCTATGAGCGGGCTACAGTTTGAGGACGGATTCAAGACGCTGAAAGAATTTCTTGATGCAGGAGAGCTGAGGCAGATCTTGAGCGACTTCTATTATCACTACGTGACGAACGAGAAAGACAAGAGTAATGTTAGAGTTGATCTCAACGAGTTATTTGATACCGCGGTTGCTCAGACGCTTCCGGATGTCATGGTTAAGAGTGAACCGCAGAAAGAAAAGGCAGTTGCTCCGGAAGAGGACTCGAACTCATTGGAGGAGGATAGTGAGCAATTGTCGTTGGAGCAGGGCGATATGGAGATTGGATTGTACGGGTGGGGGCACTATTTGCGTCCTGAATTGCGCCGCAAACAAATGATGAAGGAGTTGGTGTTTTGGTACAAGCTGAAGTTGCTCTCTAGTCGGGTCGCTGGTACGATTCAGGGAGTTCAAGATATTGTGGGGTAACTTCGATTTGTTATCCAAGGGATTTCTTCACCAAGGGTTTGTTCGTCAAGTGATTTGTTCTCCAAGCGGTTTACTGTTGCAGTGAGTATTAAAGTGTTGGTGGATTATATCAAGCCAGCTTCGAGAATACAACTGCAAAAAGACATGAAATGCTTGCTGGCCACGAGATTATCCTTGTTTACTCTGACCGGCCCCGTCTGGCCGAGCAGCTTGGGCGAAAACCCATCCAGCACCTCTTCGAAAGAGATATCCCACAGCAGGTCAAGCTCAGACTCTTGGCGCTGAGCCTTGGAAATGGGATCATACATGCTGCCCATGTCAACTTCATCCCGGTCTTCCCACAACAGCGTGTCTAGCTCTCTCTCCACTGGATCCGATATGAATGCCTCCCGCTTGTTATTGTCGAACTGAATGCCCTTCTGGCGCAGCTCTTGCATACCCAAAGCCTCCCGGAACGTATTCTTGCTCAATTCGTTATACGACCAGTACAGCTCCTGGAGATGCTGCCGGATTGTCTTGTCCGTTGGACACAACCTCAGTACAGCATCGACCTTTTTGTGGTTCGGCGCTGTTGTAATCACGTAGTTGGCCCTGGCAAAGCTGACAAACGACACATACCCCGACCCCCGGTACTGATATAGCTTGCAAAAGAACTTTTCGAGGTAATCGAACTGCGCTCCACAGTACCGCGTAGGCAGAAACTGCGTCAGAGACTTTACAGTGATGACGCCATATTCTTTGTCGACGTATTCCCAGCTTGAGGGTACTTCAGCGTCCACCAAATGGCAGTACTGGTCGTACAGGGCGTCAATTTCGGCAGACGAGAACTTGTTATCAACCTGACCTTTGTACCACTCCATTGCGCGGAACGGAAGCGTTTCATGCTGTCCATGATCCCGAATATAATCCTGGTTTTCCTTCGACTGCCAGGGCAGCACGGTGCGCGTCAGGTTCGCAGGACTCAATTGAGTAGGAAAGTAGTACGGAATTTTGTACAATGGATGGCTCGTAGGATGCATGTTCTCCCGCTCGCACGCTTCGCACAGATCAACGTTGCCGCACTGTACGCACGTATACCGCACGCCGAGTATCTCCTTGAAGCTGCGGGCACAGTAGGTGCACGAGACGTTATGGTGGACTGAATTTCTATCCAGTAGAGCATCGGTTCCGAGCCGCTGCAGTATTCTATAGAGCTTGTGAGCCTCCTCTGAGTATGGGGGCTTTGCACACTCTACGCTGGGCAGCCTCGATCCGTGATCCGGCTGGCCACCGACCCCGCTTAGGTGCAGTCGTCTTTTACGCCGCTTCATTCGCTCATCTCGCGGATCCTCAGCCGTTATGTGGTTGTACACTTCATATATACCGACTGCCCCTGCCAGGGTTAGTATTATTATGGCAGTAGACTTTATCGCACTATTCATGGACTCAGGATGATTCGTGGTGATTTGTAGTGATGCGAGGGTTTGAAATCCCGACGACGGGTCAGGGCTGTCTGGTCTCCAGATTTGCAAAACTGATAAATATCTAGCGAAGGACTATTTGATTTATGGCATTTTCGACAGGAATTTACTGCTTTTATTATCCTGTAATACATTGCAAGCCAATTCCTCATGGCAGCTTCGCGTGCAGGGAATTGTATGCAATGAGCAGCGAGAGACAAATATCATACTAGAAAAACTCGTGTATTCCGATTAGTCCTTCGCCCCAGGGGCCCCCAAGTACAAATAATGAACGCCGCATCTCCGAGTGTATTCGAGGGCCAGCCCTCGAGCTCCCGTAGTTGGGGGCTCTGCCCCCAAACCCCAGCTGCAATTCAATCAGATCTCTGCCTGCAAGGCGCAAATGCACGCTTGATGCGATCGCTGACTTTGGGTATTCTAAGGTTGATAAATTGACGCCGCAGTGTATGAATGTCAGTTACGCGCCCTTTGTGTGTAACATGTCCTACCAGTATTCTGTACTCTGGCGGAATAAACGGCATACGAGGTGAAGGCCGGTGGTTGGAGTACTGGCATACGAGTTGGACCCAGGAAACAGTCGGTTGTGCGAGAAGGCTTTGGAGAAAATAAGTCTTATCAGCCCCTAGTTTGTAAAATTGTAAATGGATTCGAACGAGAGGCGGAAGGCATCTGCTGAGTAGTAAATTTGCATGCAACTCCTTGGGCATATGATATACGATAAGCTCCTTGGACGGGCGAAGGAGTTTAAGCAAACAAATGTTACTATCCTCTGAATCCTTCATCTCAATTCGTAAAGTTTTTAGCCTCGGCATGGGAGATGGGCGTAGCATATCAGTACACACTGTTTTTACCCTGAGTATTGTCAGAGATTCCAGGTTAGGAAAAGAAAGGGCATCAATGGAAATGTTCGAATCTATAATCGTCAATGATTTAAGGCCGTTACTCACCATTGTAAAATTATGCATCATATAATGCCTGTTAGTGGTCCTAAACCTGAATCTTTTCACTCTGATAGGTAACTTGAATTTTCCAACTCCTTTTCCCAGCCTGATGTTGAGACGGGTCAATTCCTGGCATGGGGAGATATGCTGTTCGAGCTGGAGGATATCCAACCTAGTCTTGATTTTTAGTTTAATAAGACGTGCAGCTACTGTAGGAACTGCGCATTGTTTCTCGAAACTCGCTAATGGGCCCAATTTCATGCTATAGGGAAATACGCACAAAGCCTCAACGATACCAGTACGCGTATCTAGTACGTATTTCCCCACGCTGAATATAAGCCGTTGAGGCGGGTTCTTGGTGAACGTCTTCAACAGTTCAATGCTCTTTGTCCTGAAGGGGGTTTCCTCCAAGCATTCTAGAGCAACATCCAGCGTTGTTAGCCGTGAATTCGCTGCAATTCCATTCACTATTGCAGTAAATAGAGCTAGCACATTGCCGTCGGCACTGGAGCGAATGTATAGCTTGGCATGTTTAATGTAGTGATAATACCGCTTAATAATGCTTATTCCCCTCTGGACATTTGTACTGGATATTTCGTTACCGTAGTAATCGTTTTTAGCATACCCGTGACCAGGAAAAATCAACGCCTTGATAATTTCATGAACACCGGCAGCCCTATTTTCCAACCAGAAGGAGAGTGCAGGGCGAAGTTCGCAGGGGTTGTTATTCTCAATAGCGATAAGGGCCTGCTCAATGTTATGAATTACGTCGTGCAGATTCTTTACCTGTGTCGCTGCAACATTATGTTTGATCTGCTGCAGCATATAGCTATGGGTATCGCATTCGGTGTCAAAGTGGTTGCGAGAGGCAGCATCAGAGGCCTTTCTAACAGCATCTAAGAGCGTAACGAATTTATTTGGCTCTTTTTCGCCGTCACTTCTACCCCTGTTGTAATTTAGTGTCACCTTGCTCCAGATCAGACTGTCTGCAAGACAAGCCAGGGCCTTGCAGACGGGCCGGATCCTCCAAAGCTGGCTATCGACAGAATGCTCGTACTCAGCAAGGTATTCTAATATTATCAGCCAAATCTCACCCGGCAGGCTTGACATGTCTTGTTGAACTTGAGGTTAGGTATATTGAAAGGTGAACCAGAAGACTCAGTTAAAATATATATCATTTATGCAGCAAATTCACTTTCATGTCAATTGGGTCCCAAATGCGCTAGTTGCGTCTTGCTAATTAAGCTCTATATCAGTTGCTGTCCACCACCCCACTGGCAATCTCAAGTGAAAGGGTTAAACTTCAGGAAAACTGGTCCCCACAATTGCACTAGCTTGGAAGTGTATTCGAGGGCCAGCCCTCGAGCTCCCGTAGCTGGGGGCCAGCCCCCAGACCCCCCGTATCTGCGGCTGCAACGTAACAAAGTTTTCGAGTATAATAACCATTGCCATGTTGCTTTATTTACTGAGGAATCTTGTCAATAGAAGATAAGCTTGCCAAGTGCAGCTTTGTAAAGATATCAAGTTTCGATTTATCTACCTTTTAATTACACTGCGATATAGCGGTATTACGGTTGCACAGTCGGTACTTTCCCCGGTAGCAAAAGATAAGCTCGTACTAATATTGAAACTGCTCAATTCGAGAGCTTTAACCTTAAAATATAGTTCTCGTTATGAAGCACCTCATTCACCTCATTCACCTCTGACACATCAAACATTAACTCAGGGCAATGCCAACATATCTCGCGAAACTTCAATTGTGATTTGGGCAGCTTTTAGCTTTAGGAGCTTGATTGACTCGGATATATAGTTTGCTCTACAACAAGATTTCGTTAATTTATTTTACGAGCTAGCTGTCAACAATTGCAATCGTTGGGTGAACTTGTGTAGAAGATAAGGTGAATCCACCGTTTGATTCAATCGTAGAAGTACCAAGATGCTGGTAAAGACCTGTAAGATTGAAATAGGCAGCTAGCCCCTTGATACAGTATGATTTTATTGAGATCATTTATGGGATGTGATATTCAGGCTATTTTGAGCCGCATGCATTAAACGGGAGCTGGCCCCTGTCAACAACCTCTTTCACTGCTGATCACTGATTTCCAAGCTAAGGAAACTGCATTTGAAATATTATATTGTTGTATACTACAGTTAAATGACCAATTTTTGAGAAATCTCCCGTGTTTCCGCGGCTGGTTGTACAATTACCGTTGGCACCTGCCTTGGCACCGTAGTGGACAGGTAGCTTCCACTAGCTGTAGCTTTGAGTTCTCTAAAATGTCACTTTGTATTTCAAAGAATCACACTATAAACGACTCTACAAAATCATTTGGTTTTATGCAGCATTCTTGAGGATCATGACCAATTGACCGATGGCCGAACCATTACAGTAAGGCCCTGTCGATTGGTGACCACTTAGATGGTATACACGCATAATGCGCCGCACAAGGGGGCCCGATTGGGAAGGTGCGGCCACAGAGCGATTTTCCGCCCCCGCCGCCGCCGCAACCACCGAGTTTCGAGGAAGCAAAAAAGACAATTCGTATCATCAAAAACCAACAAAAACGATGGGGATTTTCTGGCTGTATTTGCTGGCGGTGTTCCTGAATGCGGGAAACCTGTTCATGCAGGTGTTCTTTGCTGTGATGTACTCTGATCTTGAGGCAGACTACATTAACCCAGTTGATCTGTGCAACAAAGTCAATGTCGTAAGTTTTTTGTTTATTTTTTTTAGCTCAGAGTTGGCCAACGGCGTACTAATGCGAGTGCGTAGTTCATCTTACCTGAGGCAGGTTTGCATGCCTTCCTGACCGCCCTTCTCCTGTTGTTCGGGCAGTGGTTCATCTTCCTGGTCAATGTTCCACTCCTAGCGTGGAACGTCAACAAGGTGCTCAAGAACACCCACAAGCTCGATGCGACGGAGATCTTCCGAACCGTCAACACCCACAAGAAGGAGGCCTTCATCAAGCTCGGAATCCACCTGCTGCTCTTCTTCTACTATCTCTACGCTATGATCGCCGCAATTGTCGCTTAAACCCCCATTGTTTTGGCGACAATTGGCCATTGGCCACCATTGGTCATACCAATCTCTCACATGGCACATGAACTACTATGTATATTACCCCAAAATACATAATTAATGTCTATATATAATCCTCAGGGGTATCCGCTCCCCTGGTTCACACCGTAATAATACAGTAGTAAACAACCCGCCAAGGCCACTATACGTAATGCATTATGGAATGCTGACTCATCGTCGGGTGAGCCGCAGACACTGCCTATTCGGAGGGCCCCCCTGGATAATCACTCATGAATGATTAAATGAAAATGCCGATTGAAGCGTCAGGAATCCATATCGTTCCCAAGCTCTAGATCCTGCGAATTGCATCGGGCCCCTCATTCTTTAGTCTTGCGACACCCACCAAAAAAAAAAAAGTAGGCCCATTTTCCAGCCGGTCCTTACGGTGATTCATCCCGGCGCCAACCCTCAAAACCTGCTGCTGCCCCCTTTTTTGCACCAATTTTTTGCATCACCAAAAATAAACCCAACCACAAAGCGACAGAAATAACCTGCCTACCCGCTTCAAAAGCGTTTCCACTCGTTCCACCCCTTTTTTCTATCCATCTTTTTGACTCTCATTTAGACACCCTTTTTTGTTTACCCTTTTTCGATCCCTAATTTTTTGGTATTCCGCCTTTTAGTCACTCAGCATGAAACTCTCGTTGGTGCTGCTGACCTTGGGGGCGACCTCGCTCGTTCACGGGTCCGCCATAGAGAACTACAACCAGGCGAAGCGTGGGTTCGTCGCTGATTCCGAAGAGGCCGCTTTGGCCCACGATCACGCGGTTCCGATCCTCGAAGCGCGACAGAACAGCAACCAGACGACTTTCGGCCCATCGGGAACCACGGCCGGGCGGCAGTCGACCTCTGTAGACATCACGACTCCAAGCCAGAGCGCTGTCGTGACTGCTAGCGACAGTACGTCCACGTCATCAAGCTCGACCACGACTTCCAAGAAGACGACGACGACTTCAAAATCCACCTCGAAGACCGAGCAGGCCTCGTCGTCTCCATCGGCATCCCCGTCGCAGACGGAGAGTTCGGCTGGGCCGACCTCGTCGGCCGGACAGGCCTCTACTGACAGCGGTAGCACTGCTGGAGCAACCAAGTCGGCTGTCGCTTCCCATTCCCAGGTGACCGCGGCCTCCACTTCTGAGTCTGCCGATGGAACCACTGTAATCATCCGAACTATCACCAAAGACGGCCATAAATCCATGATCAGCTCGACTGTTGCTGAGCAGAAGGCCACTTCGACATCCGCCAGTGCATCCGCGTCGCTCTCGACCGATACTCAGGACAACAGCAGCGGCGGCGGGCTTTCACCACAAAACAAAAAGATTGTCATTGGTGTATGCGTAGGCGTAGGCGGTGCTCTGCTGTTATTAGGTCTGGGCTTCGTTGCATGGCGAATCTGGTTCCGAAAGGGTGGCAGTAGCGGCTCGCCGTATGTGGGCGGTTCTCCAGCCAAGGACAATTCGTTTGACGATGGAGGAAACGTTTTCCGACAGAACATTGACCAGTATCATAATAGTGGGCATGTCAACAGTGCAGCAAACTTCTAAAAAAAACAGAAAAAAAGAAGAAGACCAACTTTTTTCACTCGTTTTAATACCAATTGCATTTATACACACACAAACACACAACATTCTCTCTTTTGTATTATTATTCGTTTAGTATTTCTAATATCATACCTACTCTGTGTAAAGTGAATGATTATTTTGGGCGTTCTTTTGCGGAACCTTTATTGGCAATTGCGAGCATGTATATCAGTAAAGATTATCTTGTGCAAGGATATTAGACCGTCTTGTGTCAATTGACCCCACACATTACGCTCTAAAGAGTTAAAGTTTGTTCTTCTCTGGTACAATTCCTTTACCGACACCGTAACTAGCAGGGAAAACCAGTGTATTCGAGGGCCAGCCCTCGAGCTCCCGTGGCCGGGGGCCAGCCCCCAGACCCCCGCATCATCTCTCTATATAGTACCCTGTATTGACACATACCCCTTGAGCAATCGTAAACACTAAAAGAGAGCAATTTTGTAGCCATCTCGGAGTCGCTTACTTGGGTGACGGTTACAGCGTAAACAATGTTTTTGTTACACTGTTACAAACTCCCAGCAAAACTTTCGTAACAAGGCGTTACAAACATACCGGTACCTATTAGCAGTTGATCAAAGATGTTGAAGGATAAGACCATCATCCACTACTATTGTTCATAATTCTGATTGCATTACTTCGTAAAGCTCTTAATTATAAAAAAATGCGACTATAGAACATTCAAACATTGGTAAGGAAAGTCTTCCTTAACTACGCGGCACTGGAAGCAGGTAAGAGGCCCTTCTACTACAGGACAGGTACTCAATTATAATATAGTGAATAACACCCTAATAGATATTCGAAATCCATTCCCTAATCCAACCACACAAAGCAATACGCTAAGCGCTGTTTCGTACTTATCCCCCCGAATCCCCCCCTGAGGCTCCGCTTCGGGAGATATTGTAGCGAATCAATTGAATCCCTCCGCGAAGCGGAGCTACGGGGGTTTGGGGGCTGGCCCCCAAGTCAATTGAAGCGGAGAACAAGGTAGAGGATAAATAGTCTATAGCCTATAAACATATTGTTTATATACTCAATACCGATAATGCCTCACTAGGTACGGTGTGTCGTTCGAAAGTGTAGCTGGTAGGATGCGCCGTATTTGATTTTCGCCGATCACGCAAATCCAAACCCGTTACACCAACAGTGTTACAACTGTGGAAAATGGTTGAACCAGCGGTACAAAGGGAAGCAGAAGGAACCCTGAGGAGGTTTGAATCCACTGCAAAATCGCTGGACAAAATGTCCCAGGCACAAAAGTGCAAAGCTCTGCGAAAAACTGCAACCGACCCTCGGGTACAGACCCTCTTTCGCTACGACCAATGTCTCCAGAAAGGAAACTGGGATGAATTCCTAGACGCATTCGACGATATTTACTGCTACGGAAATGCTGAAGAGCTGGTGGATGAGCCCATTACAGTTCCCCGGTTTCTACTCTACATTGAAGCAGTGGAGGAAGCACTCGTCCATGCCGAGGACCTAAAAGAGGCGATCCAGTGCCACATTGAGCAATCCAAGCGATATATCGACACGCTGGTGGGAAATGCCGAAATAACCGAAATCGACGGCGTCCTGCTGATGCTGAAACCCATCAGGAGTGGTGCCATTCGCCTGTTCCTCACCACGGAATTGAAGTACGGCAACCGCAAAAAGCTCTCGATTGACAACTTCTGGGAAAGCGCCCTCAATGGTGGCTGGTACACCAAAAACATCCTGGGAGATGGGTGCAATGGGCCGGTGGTCGAGAAGATGGTAGCTATTTATGCCACAGCTCCCGACAACCTCTCTACGGAAGAGGCGGCAATATGGTACCAATTGCAAAAGGCCCTGCGACGCGCTTATAGCATGCACACCGACAAGCAGAATACTAATATTGAAGCCCTTAGATACCTGCGCCCAGTGCTGAAGCGAGCTTTTGTTGATGAAGTCGTTGATCGACTAGACATACCCTCCATTGTGTCATTCTTTCTATCGGATTACGATAAGCTCTACGTGCCAATTGCCATGGAGAATGTAATTGCAGATACCAATACTTTCCTTCTTGAACCGTCCTCCGCTGAGCTGAAGGACGTGTTTGAGCGCTGGATGAATCTAGTCATGCAGTCGCTGTCGCAACAGGCCCCCCGACTGCCAAAGGAGGAGACTTTCCCGTTTGAAAGGTACCTTGATAAATCGGGCAACCTGGTTCCAAAAGCGAAGCAGTTTGATCCCGACAAGGTGAGTGAGACGGACCTGGTGCGCTGGCTAGCCTACTACGACGATGTTATTGCCGACCCCGAGACGATGACTGCTGGACGCTTAGGCGAATTCCTCCTCGGGTTTACGCCGCTATCTCATGATCTTGTGCAAGCGGGGATCATCACCCAACGCCAGCGATTCTCTGTACTTCTCCACATGATGCCCGATGCCATCTACAAAGCAATTGGACGCGATTGGTACACCAAGGACAAGCCGTTTATTGAACAATGGTCATCGCTGTGCGCGGCCGCTAAATTATATTTCGAAGGCTACGTACCCCACTTGCTCATCCTGTCAAAGTTCAAGATGTACATCGCCCAGTACTCGAGAGGCCCGGCCTCTGGGATTCCACCGGTGGGCCCATTAATAATGCACTTAGGCGCTGCCGCGTTTGCTGCTTCCACGCCGCGTCCAGCGACCTGCCGGTTCTGCAGCTCCGTCGTCCACCCTACTCAGGACTGTCCTGGCTTAATGGCCTTTTATTATTCAGTCGACCCCAGTCTCCTATCTAACGATGAAAAGCAACTGGACCGTTACGGGCCTGGCCCCGTATTCGAGTCGAGCAAATTCCACTCCGCAATTGCCAAAGAGATGCTATCGAGCAAGTTTCACCCAGCTGTACCCAACAAGATGCTTAAACGGGAACCTGTGAGCGATTAATACCCTTTTATCCGTTTATGTCTGACATTTTTGGGGATGAGTGCGATGATTTCCCAGGGATCGGCGCTGCAAGCCTACGGTACTCGGGGTCCGTCTGCAGATGAGTCTTACCCGGATATTCAACCTCAACATTAAGATTTTTCCTCCCCCACGGCCACGGCACAGATGACAAATTCGCAAATCATATCTTCATTTCCTGACAATCCAATCTCCTTTTGTGCTAAAAGCTCATCTCTAGCCTACGCTTGAATATCAAGATGGGGGCTGAAGTTCAGGAGACCACGCAGAAGCTATTTGTGGAGGTGGGCGAGGCGGCGGCCTTTGACTGCCTTGTTGTTGACTGGGACGGCGTTGACGATAAGGAGAATGTGAGGAACATGTCGCTGTGGCGCAAGTGGGTAATTGTGCTGCTTATGACGGTGTCGACTATGGAACTCACCTTTGTTAATTCCGCCTGGAGTACTACCAATGATTCCATCAGGGACTATTTCCAGTGCCCGGAGGAGGTTGCCATTCTCGGTATCGCCGTGTTTGTGTTCGCCCTGGCATTGGGCCCGCTGCTTATCGCCCCGGCGTCTGAGTTTTATGGCCGAAGACCTGTTTATTTCGTCGGGTTTTTGGGGTACATTGCGTTTCAAGTACCCACGGCGTTTGGTAAAAACATTGAGACTATCATTATTGGGCGATTCTTTTCTGGATTCTTCGGCAGTGTCTTTTTGTCTAATGTGCCGGGGACAATTTCGGACATATTTGACAAGCAGGAGCTCGGGCTTCCCATGAGCGTCTACAGCTTGGGCCCATTCGCTGGACCAGGCATTGGCCCGTTGATTGGTGGGTTCATTGTCAATGCGTATGGCTGGCGGTGGGTGTATATCGTGCTGCTTATTATCTCGGGTGGTTTGGGCGCTCTAGTCATGCTCTTCGTCCCCGAGACATATGCTCCAGTGCTAAAGTCGCGCAAGGCCAAGCGGCTGCGCAAGGAGACGGGGAACCAGAATTTGTACGCCGAGTTTGATAAGATGAAGAAAAAAGAGTCTCTAATGCACTCAATTGCGTCCAATTGCAAGCGTCCGGTTCTTTTGTTGGTCCGTGAACCCATGATGATGGTATTGTGTTTCTATACGAGCTATCTCATGGCCATTATTTACCTCTTCATGACGGCTTTCCCCATGGTATTCCAGGAAGTGTATGGGTTTGGGGTTCAGTATGTCGGGCTCTCATTCCTGGGGCTTACAATTGGTATGTGCGTCTCAGTTGCCGCGACGCCGTTGTGGGAAAGGATGCGGAATAAAGCTATTCAGGATAATGGTGGAGTCTCCGAGCCCGAGATGAGAACATTACAGATGACGGTAGGCGGATTTATTGTTCCCATATCGCTATTTATGTTTGCGTGGACGATCTACCCGAGCGTGCACTGGATGGTCCCCATCATTGCCAGCGGCATCTTTGGGCTGGCTACCAATTGGACCTTTGCAGGTATTTTGTCCTACACAGTAGAGGCGTATCGACTCTATGCTGCCAGTGCAATGGGGGCAAATGTGTGTATCCGGTGCATGGTTTCCACTGCCTTCACATTGTTTGGCCGGCAAATGATGCATGGGATGGGTTTTCATTGGGCCATGACCCTGATTGCCTTGGTTACGCTGGTGATGGCTCCATCGGGTCTCGTCTTTGCTAAATACGGCCGGACTCTACGAATGAAGAGCAGATTTGCCCAATAATACGAATGAAGAGCAGATTTGTTCAGTAATGACTTATAGAACTAATATTTAATCTAATAGAAATGCATAATCATCGAACTACCGTGGTACTGTTCTCTAGGGTATAGAAATCTGGGTGCCTCGAGGTGTAAAGCCGATCACCGCGCCCGCAGAAATCTTTAAAACAAGTAGCCACAAGAAGGATCGAATCAATACTATTGAACCAAAATCATGCTGCCGCGATTACTATACAGGTCAGTAGCCAGAAGAGGAGTCCAGTCTGTTCGCATTGTGAGGCCAGTGTTGGCTAGAGCAACATTCGTATCACTCCCACGCAACCTTCGGGCTTTTGGTACCAGTACAGTTAGATTGAATGAAAAGGCCGATGAGCCCAAGTGGACCAAAATCGGCGAGATCAAACCACAGAAGCCTCAGTACCAATTGTCATTTACGTGCAAGAAATGCTCCACACGATCGACACATGTTATTTCGAAACAAGCTTATCACAAAGGCACGGTTTTGATTGAATGTCCGGGGTGCAAGAACCGACACCTTATTGCGGATCATCTAAAAATCTTCTCTGATAAGAGAATCACTTTAGAGGATATCATGGCTTCGAAAGGCGAATCGATTACGAAGGGAACAATTAGCGCCGACCAGCTCGAGAAAGGGGGTGATATGGAATGGGAGGAGATACCAGAGTCCTTGGCTGAAAAAATGGGCAAATCCGATAAAGATAATAAGGAATAGAAAGATCCAATTTAATTTATAATGTACATAAGTTAGTCATATATATATAGTCTTTTAACAGGTCTCTACTTGAACTATTGAGGTTAGTACGAAATACAGCAACAATTGTGATTTCAGAGAAGCTTCAGTGTTGATTCCACTTTATGATCATTTGTTATATCACACGGCACTTCCTATATAATAAAACAATATGGATTCTTGTCATCATCTTCTCTTTTGAGGTAAAAAACTTACTAAAACGTGAAAAAGTGGTGGAAAAAAAAGAAGAAGCATTGAGTGAAAAATTGGCGGTTTTATAGCATTGTCGCGCGCACCCACCAATATAATCATCGACTGGCGCCCTACTATGATACACCATGGTACTAATAGAACAGAGTAGGCTCATCGATGCTCACTCTGGGGCTATCCATGTAGTCAAGTTCAATACGAATGGCAACTATGTTCTTTCAGGTGGGCAGGACAGGACTGTAAAGCTGTGGAATCCAAGGACCAAAAAGCTCATAAGCTCTTATCATCTTCACAATAGAGAAGTGCTTGATCTTTCGATCAGTTATGACGGAGAGAAGGTGAGTACCACTAAATCCTATACTTATGGAAACGATTTGCTAATTTAAAGGTAGTTTGCTTCGGTAGGTGGTGATACTACTGCGTTTCTGTGGGATGTTTCCTCGGGAAAGACTGTCGCGCGCTTTTCAGGCCACTTGGCGCGAATAAACTCGGTTAGCTTTAGCGCAGATGCCTCAATTATTGCTACCGGATCGTTTGATACAACTGTAAAGGTGTGGGACTGTAGATCGAGAGGAACAAAGCCAATCCAGACGTTTGACGACGCCAAGGACAGTGTATCAAGTGTTATAGTATCTACGACTGAGCCTCAGATAATCTCGGGATCAGTTGATGGAAGGCTGAGGTTTTACGATGTGCGCAATGGTCAGCTAACAACAGATGTTGTTGGGCACCCCATCACTGATGTTGTAGAGTCTCGTAGTGGGCAAGCCATTCTAGTGTCGACCCTAGACTCAAGTATCCGTTTATTTAACCGCGCCGATGGATCAATGGTAAAGAAGTTCCAGGGCCACAAGAACTCCCAGTTAAAGCTGAATGGGCTTGCCTTCTTTGATCAGGATAGCCGTGTCGTGTCTGCATCAGAAGACGGGTATATTTGCATCTGGGATATGAATGGCTCATTAGAGCGAGTCAAAACTGCCTCACATGCCATTGGCGCCAAGGCTTTTGCCCTGGGATCAAATTCTAGAAACGAACTAGCTAGTTCTACGACTTCAGGGGACATACAAGTGTGGAAACTGTCGTAACCTACTATATATATTTTCAACGAAGATTCATTAGCTTATGCCGTTATATATTGTATACTAAGTCAAATCTTTTACTAGCTAGCTGTAATACATCCATTGGAGCCGATCACTTATTCGTGAGTGACATAAAACGCGTTACGGAATTTGGGTGGGTAATTGATGGTGTTAATTAAGACGCGTGTCGCGTGGCGTGGCGCGTTCCCAACGACTAAAAGCGCGTTTTTCAAATTTCACCACCAAACCAGCTCATAATTCTGTTATTTATTAAACAATATGTCGAGTAAGTGATTTGAAAACTCTTTATAACACGATTTGCTAACTTCTTCGTAGCCTTCGATAACCAAAGTGGTGGATTCTTCTCTCAGGGCGGCCAGTCGAGCCAGAGAAAGGAAACTGTTGCCAGCATCCGTCCGGTGACTATTAAGCAGATCAACGAGTCAAGCGAGCCTCTGCCTGATTCCGACACTCACATTGATGGAGCTCCTCTAGGAAAAGCATCCATCGTGGCTCAGGTTAGATCCGTGGCAGCCAACATGGGCAACTTCATGTACAGAGTCGAGGATGGCACGGGATCGTTAGAATTCAAGGTGTGGTTGGACAAGCATGGCCGAAGAGGTGGTGGCGATGATATGGATGTTGATGCCGGAGAGGACGAGAGTGAGTTCAAGCCAAACGATTACGTTTCGGTTGTTGGATCGGTGCGAGTCTTCAATGGCAAGAACAGTTTCAACGTGAACAAGATTAGAAAGGTTGAGGACTTCAACGAGATTACTTGCCACATTGCCAAGTGCATTGCTGCGCATCTGCATTTTACAAAGGGCTCGCAAGATAGTGCAGCTGCATCGAACGCCAATGGCAATACGGCTGCTGCTAACACTAACACTGGTGGTAGCGAGCTCTTCGTTGCTGGTGCCGCGTTGAGCAATAACGTACAGCAGCAGATTTTTGCTGTTCTTAAGAACGGTCCTCAGGATACTGGAACCCATGTTGAGGAGATTTCGCGAAAATTGAACATGAAGCTGGCGGATATCATGAGAGAGGTGGAAGAAATGGAAGGAAACGGTGCCTGTTACCAGGGTGAAGACAACCACTACCTTCCAGTGGAGTAATTCGTTAGCTAATTTTTAAGACCTATTATGCCGGATTAGTTTACTATTTATCTCATGATAGAGTGATTGGCCTGTTGTAACCAGTAAGATACTTAACTATAATTACAGTTATATAACATTCGTCAAGCGTTTCTGAATCGTTCAATTTGGCGGTAAAGGATATCACGGGCAACATCAGAATCGACCGTCTCACCGCCCTCTTTCGAAGCTTCAATTATAACTTTGTCCTGTTCCGTCAACTGTTCATTATCATTTCGGTGCTGGAGTCTCTGCTCGCAGGCAATTTCCATTATATCCACTTCAACAGTATCCTCCATGACGAACGACCACACTGTAGTGGGTCTAGTCTGTCCAATTCTGTGGATTCGAGATATGGCCTGTAATTCGATATCTGGATGGAGAACCGGCTCCACAAGGAACAAGTGAGTGGCGTTAACTAACGTCAACCCGGCACTTAAAAACTAGTTAGCAACAAACATGTAACAAAAAAAAAAGAAAGGCAATATAACATACGATTGTGACTTCGTGTGCAGTAAGTAACATGCAACATTAGGGTCGTGTGTGAATCTCGCAGTTCCTTCTTTGCCCATGGTGAATTCAATTTTGTTTCGCCTTAGCGCTTGAGCAATCTTGTCGAGCATGGACGACCACAGCGAGAAGATCACCACCTGGGTATTCGGATCAATGCTTCGGAGCCAAATTACTGCCGCAACGATATGGTCAATTTTGGATCCAAATCTTTGGTTGTCCTTAAAGTGCGCAGCTGAATTGATCTCGTCCAAAGTAGACTTGTGAATTGTCCTGTAAACCCGATTCACTGCCGACCTAATTGGCTCATCCTTGACAACTCCAATGTGACCGGCAAGTATTTCAGCGTCCTCTTCGGTATCTGATTTGCTAGGTTCGTCAACAGAGTCTTGATATTCAGGCTTGATCTGCTTCTTTCCTGCGTTTACCTTGTATCGATAGAGATCTTTGTGACCAAGCTTTGTTCTACACATTGGGCAGCTTCGGGAGTGCTTGTTCCAAGCATTCATACAGGGCAAGCAGAACTCATGTCCACAGCTCGTCCACACGCACCATTCTATCTCCATGTCACAGATAGTGCAAATCTTACTCTCGGCTCCGTCAGAGTTCATTCGAATTCTCAGGCCATCCAGATACGCAACTCGAGAATCCACCTTGCGGATTTCTCTCTCGAGATGGGCGTTAGCCAGCTTGGTACTTGCAATTCTCTGGGTCTCCTTCGTTTCATCAACCACATCTGCCTCTGGAAGAGGATCCTCCGTAACTTGGTCACTTAATGCCTGCAGCTGTCGATAATACTCCAATCTGGAGTTGTAGCAGGTGTTAAACAACGTCACATCTCGCTTCAAGTGGTCGATGAGTTTGGTTTGAGATGTAACAATCTCGTGAAGGTGTGAGGCACCAGTGTGTATCTCGGAGCCTGACTGGGCATCCTGCCCGGAATACTGCTGCAGGTTCAGCCATATCCCTCTCAAGGACGTGCCTTGGCCATGAAGAGGTCTCATCAGCATTCGCTTTTGCTCCAACTGGGACTCGAGTGCATCAGGATCGTCGGAAACTTTCTGGCGCTTCCTCTTCTTCGTCTCCTTCGTCTCCTTTTCCTTTTGCGAATTCTTATGACTGATAGACAGGTCTGTGCCAGTGACGGCAAATTGACGATCGACAATAGCCTTCTGCAGCACCGTTAAATACTGAAAAGCATATTCTTGGCTGTCAAGAGATGCTTCATACTCCTCACCGGTTGCTTCGTTAGACTGTTCTACTAATCGAGTAGTGAGGTTCTTTTTCACTTCAGTGGCAAATTCAAGGATCATCTCAAGCTGGTCATTCAGCTTTTGCTCCAAGAGGTTCAACTGAGTGAACAGAACGTGGGATTTCAGCCGCGATCCAATTCTGACTATGGCTGATTTGTCAAACTTGTCGGAAAAAATGTACAGTTTGCTCAACCGGTCCGTCTCGTACATTGCGCGTTCAATCGAACTAGATAGCATAATTTGACGCAATGACTCGGCTCTGCCATAGTACTCTTCTTCCAGCAACTTTTCGCGTTCGATTAGCTCCTCATCCTTTGGTTTGGGTTTGAGGTCGGGGTCAACCTGCTCACCATTTTCGTCGACTGCCTCCTCACGTGCACGGATTCGATAGTGCGCTGTTGCGACAAAGAAGTAGCATCGGTGAAGCAGCTCAACCCATGATCGGAAGCGGATTGAGCTAGTGGCCGTATTGTCCTTTATCTTGCGGAGTCTTTCAGGGCTCTCCCAATTGTCTTTAATCACGTCTTCGACTTCCTTGGTAGTTTTACTATACCATTTCAAAGCTTCTGTGGTATTCTTCAGTCTGTCGTACGATTGCCCAATAGAGAGTTTGTTCACCTGCAGCTTTCGATATGTGGCAAAATAGTCTGATCGAATCTGATCAAGCATGCCATCTAAGATTTCTGCGGTTGTTGATGCATTTTGCATTTGCAAGACAGTTGATCGCTGACCAATTGCGGCGTGACCGCAAATCTGCCTTAATCGCTGCAGCCAGAAGCTCATCTCATTAGTGGCGGTCGAAGTAAACATGTGTTCGTACTTGAAGCCCTCAGAGTAGGCATCTAGATTGCAGCTGCGAATAAAGTTCTTAAACACATACTCGTAGCCGTTCTCTTCGACAACATTTAGCCTCAGTGGTACAAGAACGTGATGCTGCTCTGGCAGTTTGATATCCTCTTGAACCATGGACAGTGTATGTCTAGTAGCAGAGTTACTCCAGAACCTCCGGAACTCGTCAACATGGCGTGTGAGGCGGTCCCAGATACGTGGCCTGGTAGCAAACGGCTCATACCGCAAGAAGCTCACGAGTGCCTTTAAATTTGTAAGAGTACCTTTAATCGGGGTACCTGTAATGCCCCAAGCGTGAGCTCTGGGGATGGTCGTCGCCACGGTGGCGCAGTGGCTAGCTCTGCTGCCTACCATCTGAACCTCGTCTAGAATCACCCTCCAGAAGTGCTGTTGGACTAGCGGCGACCGTAGTCCCTCGACGTCGCGTCGCTTTTGAACCACGTGCGAACGAACATTTCGAACTTCTGGATCATATTGAACAAACGGTAGCTCCGCAGAAATAACTTGATAGGTAGTCACCACGATATCGTATTCGCTCAGCTCTTCACCAGTGCTGTAGTCCTTTTTGCCGCGTCCGAAATACCGCCTCACTGTCAGGGTTGGAGTATGCGTTTGGATTTCGCCGATCCATTGGTCAGCAATAGTCTCCGGGCACACGATGAGAGTAGTCTTTACTGCAGGAAGGTTTCTCTCAAGAACGTCGTCCCAAGGCATTGTGCCTTTTTGTTCGGCAGGGAACTTGTTGAGAAGAACAACTGATAGCGTCTCGATTGTCTTACCAAGCCCCATTTCTTCGGCCAGCAACAACTTTGCGCCTCTCTGGTACTCTCGATTGAATTCGGCGACACACTGTCGGTAGACTTCTTTGGTACAGACTACTCCTAGAATCGTGTTGACCCAGTAGTCATCATTAATTGGGTGCCAGCCATACACTTGTTCGGATTCAGAGCCTTCTTCTTCAGGAGTCAGTCCAACCAGCTTTCCCGAACTGTCTAGCTTCTTCCCTTCTTTATTGAGTAACCACTTTACAGTCCCCATCTGGAATTTGAGAAGCTCACAGCTCATACCGGGAATAACCATCTTCTCATTTACATCGCCTCTGCGATCTTTGGAAACGCATTCGTAGAAGTCCTGCACAGTTGCTTTCTTCGGATTGCTTTCTAGCAGAATATCCAGCCGTTTGAAGGTCACATTATCCATCGCAACGCCAATTGGCAGACTGCGTTTAGCGACAAAGGACACACAATATCTTATCGTACCAGTGAACTCCATGTTGCCATAGGCGTCACCAATATACACCATTTCCAGCCGCGGTGGAGAGTAGTGGATCAAGCCCCGTCCTCCTGGCTTCGAGAGCCCCAAGGATTCCAGCTTCAGCAAGTCCATTCTGATCTGACGGAACTTTATAGCATGTAGCTTAAACAGCGTTGAATGTGCGGTACTCACGAGATCAGAGCCCTTTCTTCGTTTCTTCGTAGCAACCTTAACTTCGAACCGAGTTGGATCATTCTCGTCCATTTCCAGCTCTACATCGGCACTCAGAACAGTGTCCCCTTTCTCTATCTCCAGTTTCGGATATTCCTTGGACTCTAACGGATAGTAGAGTCCAAGATCTATGCTATTACTCAGCACCGGCACCAGATCAACGCTATCATCGGTCTTCGCAATGCCGTTCACCGGGGTCCCCGTCTCCGCTACAAGCTTTCCCAGCAGCTCGACATCGCAGTCGGTGATATGGGGCCTGTCGAGCTTGTACAGAGTATCCGAGTCCATCGTACGAGCGCCTGCTCCATAGATTGGCCACAAGATCAGCGATATGCGTTACTCCAGTGCGCTATCTATGTCTGGTCTGCGCGCGCGCCGGTTTGAGCCGCACACTGAAATTTCCCTATCACCACCGCTAAACTGCCAAACGGGGGTATGGGGGCAGAGCCCCCAACTACGGGAACTCGAGGGCTGGCCCTCAAATGCACGCTCTGTCTGATGTGATTGGGGGGACCAGTCCCCCCAGACCCCCCTGGGGCTCCGCTACGCGGAGGTGTGGTTGACTTGAGGGTGTTGTTACGCATTGTAACTGGAGTTTTGTTTCATTTTGGGAGTAAATACTGCAGTGTGACGAAAACTTTGTTACGTTGTAACCAGTCATTGTTGCAGAAATTTTGTTACGAAGTAAGTAGCAATCTCTTGTTTGACAGTATACTGTATCGCATCTGTGCTATCTGAAGGTATATTTAGGATGCAGCCGTGTGAAGATATTATCATAAGTAGCTGTGGTCAGCTAAATTGAGCGGCCGGCCAGTTTCCATTTGACCAGCGAGCAGGGTCTAGCCAGTAATAGTCCAGTAGTTCGTATTGTAATTAAAGTACTATAGTTGGTGGCTTCAAGCCGTAATAACGTATTAGACAGGCTAAGGACTAAATTGATACGCGCGGAACGTTACCTGTCTAGACCTGTAGGTCCTAACTCATGCAACTAACCCGGCATCTGATTAACGCACTCCGACTCCGGTTCCTTGGCGGAGAACATGTCAAACCGAAACCCATAAAGCGGCATAATTGCAGGCCAAAGCCGTAAAATTAGCCAAAATACGGCAATACCGCTATGCTTTGTCGGTGGTGCCGTAGGGCCATCGTTTGGATCGTTTAGGCCCCCGGCATCCCGGAACATTGTCTGGGCCGAGATCGACGATCGTGAGGCTGCAACCAGGGGGAATTTTTCACATAAAACCCACCAGACACCGCGAAACATCGTTTTACGTGTAAGCGAACGGAACCATGTCGTCTTCTGCTGAGAAAGAGAAGCAGCAGCTCAGGGCCGCGGCCAAGAGAGACCCCACCAAGCTCTCGGGCCCAATTGAGTACGAGTTTGGCGGTCCTATTGGCAACGTAGCCATGATGATCGGCTTCCCTGCCCTCATGTGGTACATGTGGGCCTGCTACTACTACAATGACTGCCAGCTCATGTTCCCCGAGGAGAATGAGGCTATCCTCGACTTCGTCAAGCGGCTCTACGGCTACTGCTACGAGAACGCTTACCCGACTTGGTACGCTTGGAAGATCGAGTGGGGCTTCCTCCTCTTCCAGATGGTCAACTACGCGACACTGCCAGGCATTTGGAGCAAGGGCATGCCAGTGCCGCACCTTGGTAACAAGCCGCTTGACTACTACTGCAATGCCGTGTGGTCTCTGTACTTCTCTACTGCTGTGGCCCTTGCCCTGCACTTCTCGGGCCTGTTCGACCTGTCTAACCTGATTGACCACTTTGGCGAGATCATGACTGTGGCGATTATCAGCGGTTTCCTCTTCTCGTTTGGTGTGTACTTCACCGCGCTATTCAACGGTACTGCTGTGCGAATGACCGGGTCCCACATCCACGATTTCTTCATGGGTGCCCCGCTCTACCCGCGAATTGGCATCATTGATCTCAAGATGTTCTTCGAGGTGCGACTTCCATGGTTCACACTCTACTTCCTGTCTCTGGCTGCTGTTCTCAAGCAGTATAAGGAGTACGGTTACGTGTCGAACCAGGCCCTGTTCGGCCTCTATGGTACGTGGCTCTACGCCAATGCTTGCGCCAAGGGCGAGGAGCTTATTATCACGTCCTGGGACATGTTCTACGAGAAGTTCGGTTTTATGCTCATTTTCTGGAACATCGCTGGTGTGCCGTTCACCTACTGCTTCAACACTCTGTACCTTGCCAGCCGAGATCCGGCCGTGTATCAGCACTCTATTGGCTACAACGTGTTCCTGTGGGTCTTGATTTCTGTCGCCTACTACTTCTTTGACACTGGCAACAGTCAGAAGAACTCGTTCCGACAGCAGCTTGCAGGAACCCTCAAGATCCGAAACACCTTCCCACGATTGCCATACCAGGTTGTTGAGAACCCCAACTACCTCAAGTGCAAGAACGGTAAGTCCCTGTTGACCGATGGCTGGTTCAAGTACGCCCGAAAGGCGCACTACACTGCTGACTTCACTCAGAACCTGTGCTGGGCTCTTAACACTGGCTTCGTTTCGCCACTTCCGTACTTCTACCCAGTTTTCTTCTTCTTCATGATTCTGCACCGAACCAAGCGTGACTTTGAGAAATGCGCTGAGAAGTATGGCGACGACTGGGAAGAATACAAGCGACGATGCCCGTATATTTACATCCCTTATGTATTCTAAGTCAATTGTACTATACATAGATCGAATAGACGATTCTCGATCATTTGCTAAAGCCCGCTTTGCTAGGGATATTGGTAGCAATGGTTAGATATACTGGGGCCAGCCCCCAAACCCCTGTAGCTCCGCTTCGCGGAGGTTCGAGGCGCCTGTAACGAAGTTCCAACATGCGGCTGTAACTACATGACTGGCTCGCCCGTTATTACGCAAATAATAGCAATCATAAAGGCCACTAAACATTAACAGATGAACATGTTTGAATACAATTACAAAATGTTAGTGAATTAATCCCTTCTCTGCCGCTTCTTAGTTCGCTCCCACACGCTGGCACCTTTCCTCCGCTTAGTAGCCGCAGCAATGTCGTCCGATTTATTAGTCGTGAATCCCCAGTCTTCGCCAAAGAAGTTCTTGCCATAGGCGTCTCGTTGTCGCTGTCGCGCAGCCTTTCGCTCTTGCTTCTTCGATGTCGTAACAATTCGCGTAAAGTTGTTCTCCTCGTACCGGTCGATCTCCGCCTGCTTCTTGCTGTCCCGCTCGGTTCGCTCGCCACCACGTCCGTGGTCCATAATCGTACTGCCGATAGACGGCTCGGCGACAGGCGCCACAGAGGTCTGTCGCAGATACTCCTCCATAGTGGCGTTCTTCCGTCTTCGCGATGCCTTGGCGTCTCGATCCTTGGCTTCCAGGCTGACCGGAGCGATCTTTGGCACTTCGTACTTGGTTGGCTTTGCGGAAGCTTCTTCCTCTTCCCTCGACGGTCTCTTGATGCCGGTAGTTGAAGAGACCAATGCATTTGGGTTTGGCTTGTAGTTCAGAGTATCGTCGTCAGAGTCGCTCTCCTCGCCATTCTGAGCGGCCTCGGCCTCGCCAGAGGCCTGCAGCTCTGCATCCTGCTTAGCCTTGAAGTTCGCTCGAAGCACCTTCTCGATCTGATATGCAATTTTGGCCTCCAGGCCCTTGACACCCTTCTCCAGCACAACTCGCTGGGTAATAGACCCTTTGACCGCCTTATCCATGACTTCCTTGGTGTCTTTCTGCGATCTGGCGATCTGAGATGCCGCGATCAATGCAATGTTCTGGAGATATGATAGCATAGCATGGTTTTTGAGCGAAAGCAGCGAGATCCCCTCGGCAGACCCTTCGATAGCCTCTTTAGGGACACTCTTCTGTTTATCCAGCCCGTCGGATATGCTGTCTACCGCACTGATTATGCTTTTCAGCTGTGAATCCATTTTTTTTAGTGCTTCGATAAGAAAATTTCAGGCCTGTCAATTTTTTTTTTGAATTTTCAACCACCCCGTGCGGCTGAATCATCGGCCCACTAAAACTATCACCACAACCGCTTCGTAGCATTACCAGGGGTAATTTCTACTCGCGCAAGCTCTACAGTAGCCGTGCAAAAAAGTACCGGTGACTGTAACTATTTGGGTATTGGCGACTTTCCAATTTATTGATATACATATAAGATGGTTTCCTGGCAATTTTGAAGCTTGGTCATGAATTGATTGAACGATGAGGAGACGCTATAGCTCAGGCTAAGAGAGGTTCTCTCCGTTCCTCCAATTACAAAAGGATATTACAGGTAAATCTTTGGAAGCATACTCATGATTGATGATAGTGTATTTTTGTATTGCAGCATTGTACAACAGGTACCATTGCAGCAATATGCTGGCTGAATGCTACCTGGTTATCATCGCAGTGTAACAACGCAGCACACGCTCTAACAATACTACCATTACTACTACTGTACTGTACTGTGCCGTATAAAATATGTAAAATGCATACATAGAGGGGTTTTCGGCGAAAGATGGAATTGAGATCGACAACATGTGGGGGATGATGGGCACAAAGTCTGAAGATGTGCGCTCCGATCTACGCGTATCACCTACCGTCCGCGGTACCGGCCCAGTGGTTTATAAAAGACAAGCAGCCATTGCTTTGTCGGAGTGCAATACCCGCAGCAGGTACATGATTAAACCGTTGAACTATATTTCTAGACCGCATCCAATTACAATAATATCCCTAATTTTAGTCACTGGATATCCAAAGTGATGAAGTTTTTGGCCATAGTGGGGCTCTGGTTGGTCAGCTCAGTGGCGGCAGCAGCCGACGATAGCGTAAACTTGACCGGGTTGAACGACCTGGTGAAACGACGGCTGCCAGCCCATGCCGACAAAATTGAGTTCGAGCTTGACCCATTGCTCAATCCCGAGGCGTTCGACGCATATAAAGTCGAGACAAACGGATCGTCTCGAATTCTAGTTACTGGAACCACTAAAAGTGCCCTAGCATTCGGCCTTAACACCTACCTCGAAGACTATGCCAATGCCTCTATATCCCTCGCTTATTCCTCCCTCGATAAGATTCAAGAGCTACCGCCCCTAGAGTCGCCAATTGAGGGCCAAGCGCAGGTCAAGTACAGATATCTGTTCAACACGGTGACTTTTGCATATACTACTGCCTTTTACTCCTGGGAGGACTGGGAGTATATGCTCGACTGGGCGGCTCTTCACGGTGTTAATCTGCCGCTTGCCTGGGTCGGTTATGAGGCATTGCTCATGGAAACGTTCCAAAAGTTTGGTCTCAGCCAAGACGAGATCATGACTTTCTACTCTGGCACTGCGTTCCAACCGTGGAACCGATTCGGCAACATCAAAGCCGCTTGGAACGGAACTGTAAGCGATAGCACGCTCCAAGACGCGCTAGAAATGCAGAAGCAGCTAGTGCCGAGAATGGTTGAGCTGGGCATGACTCCAATTCTGCCTGCCTTTACCGGGTTTGTTCCCGATGCGCTTGCTGAGCATTATTCCGATGCTAATATCGTCGTTAGCAAGGGCAGCTGGAATCGGTTCCAGGAAGAATACGGGTATATTTCGTTTCTGGACCCGCTAGACCCACTGTTCACTAAGCTCCAGAAAGACTTTATTCAGCGACAGAAGCAGTATTACGGCGACGTGACAACATATTACACTCTCGATCAGTACAATGAGAACTCGCCCCTTCAGAAGGACACTGACTACCTGCGGAACGTTTCCAGGGGCACTATTTCGTCGTTGAAGGCGGCAGACAAGGACGCCATTTGGGTTGCCCAAGGATGGCTGTTTTACTCGAGCATGAGCTTCTGGACGTCTGACCGTGTCGCAGCCTACCTGTCCGGTCCCGAGTCTGGAGACATGCTTGTGCTTGATCTTTTCTCCGAGTCCGAGCCCCAGTACGAGCGGACGAAGCAGTACGGCGGACAGCCGTGGATCTGGTGTGAATTGCACGACTACGGAGGGAACCAGGGTCTTGAGGGCAATTTGGATGTCTTGACGAAGAACTTCACCGAGGCACGGAAAACGCAGGACAAGCTATCGGGCGTAGGACTGTCACCGGAAGGGTTTGAAGGCAATGACATTGTCTACCATCTTCCTCTCAAGCAAGCGTGGTCTAAGGAACCCGTTAACATTGAAAGCTATGTCAAGGCGTATGTCTCGAGCCGATATGGACCAGGTGATGTTCCCGAGGAGATGACAGAATACTGGCAGCGGCTTGTTAACCTTGTGTACATGAATGACAACCGCAACGTTACTGCCGTGCCCAAGTCTATCTTCGAGATGCCTCCGGCTATCTGGGGTCTAACGAACCGAAACGGACACCATCCCACTAGGCTTTTCTACAATGCCAGCGATTTCCAAGCGCTATGGCGTGAGATGGTGGACTTTGTGTTGGATAACGAGGAGCTTCTCGAGCAAGAGCATGTGCATTATGATATGGTTGATATTACACGGCAGATGTTTGCCAACATGTTCCTCGACCAGTACAATGACTTTGTCAAAGCGGTCAATAGGACGCATATGTCTGAATCGGAGATTGTCTCCAAGGGGCGGCCAATGCTGACGACGCTGGATATTCTAGACTGGGTGTTGTCTACTGACAAGAACTTCCAATTGTCTGAATGGATTAATGCCGCACGGGACCTTGCCGAGGGCAACGAGACCATTGCAGACTTTATGGAGTTCCAAGCGAGAAACCAGATCACGTTGTGGGGGCCTCTTGGTGAGATTGATGGGTACGGATCAAAGCAGTGGTCGCAGCTGATTTCTGGTTATTATCGGCCATTGTGGAGCATGTTTATTGATTTTGTTAGCAAGGGTCTTTATAAGACGGAGAAGTTTGAGTCGTATTCTTGGGATTTCAAGAAGCAATGGCAGCATGAGCAGCTTTCAAAGAGACCCAACCTGTTCCGGCTGAACGACGTCTTGCGAATTATTAGACATAACCTTTAAATATTACAATTGTATTAACAGGACCTTTTTAATATTAATCACCAGGCTACAATCAAGCTACAAGTTCTGAATGTAAGGGAAACCTATGATGTAGCTTTACTAGTAAAACACCGGATCCAAATACCACCCACAATTCCCTCGAAGACATTCCACTACTAGTACTAATGAGGGAATCAGCTCCCCCTCCTTGGGGCTCCGCTACGCAGAGATCTGATTGATACGGGAGCTCGAGGGCTGGCCCTCGAAGACTACTACTAATATTAACATAACTAATAAAAACTCATTAAAGTGTACATTCAATGTCTTGGTTGTTGTTGTACTGTATTGGTTATAGCACGCTTCACTGGTCGTTGGTTGGTGATAAAAAATTACCCGGCAGAACATGGGTTAGGGTTTTACACACCACCTGAAATTTTTTTTATCAGCGATTGATCTTTAGGCACGTTAGATCAAGACCTCTTAGATATATCATTTATTTATATAAAAAAAACTCAGGCAGTTTTTTTGACTAACCTATATATATTTAATCATGGTGAGTAACCCGCAAACTATAACCAGCGAACTTAGCTAACCCCCCATAAGCCTCAAAACGAGTATATCGAGCAGCATATCAAGCAGCATGGTCGAAGACTCGACTATGAAGAGCGAAAGCGAAAGCGGGAGGCCCGAGAGGGCCACCGAATCGCCAAGGACGCGCAGAACCTGCGTGGCCACCGAGCTAAGATGTTCAACAAGAAGCGATACTCCGAGAAGGTGGAGATGAGGAAGAAGATCAAGCAGCACGAGGAGTCCAAGGTCAAGGGCCCCAGCAAGCCACAGGAGGACACCGAGGCTCTGCCTACCTATCTTATGGACCGAAAGGACCCCAACTCTGCCAAAGCATTGTCTACGTCCATCAAGCAGAAGCGTCTAGAGAAGGCTGAGAAGTACAGCGTGCCGTTGCCCAAGGTGCGAGGTATCTCGGAGGAGGAGATGTTCAAGGTCATCAGGACCGGTAAGAGTAAGACCAAGTCATGGAAGCGAATGATCACCAAGCACACATTTGTCGGCGAAGGGTTCACGCGACGACCCGTCAAGCTTGAGCGAATCATCCGGCCCAGTGCATTGCGACAGAAGAAGGCCAACGTTACACATCCAGAGCTCGGCGTCACCGTTAGCCTGCCCATTCTCTCCGTCAAAAAGAACCCCCAGAGCCCTATGTACACCCAGCTGGGTGTCCTCACCAAGGGTACTGTCATTGAGGTGAACGTCAGTGAACTCGGCTTGGTAACCGCCGGCGGTAAGGTCGTCTGGGGCAAGTATGCCCAGGTCACTAACAATCCGGAAACCGACGGTACCGTCAACGCTGTCCTTCTCGCTTAATCTGCATGATATACAATTTTAGAAATAATCTAACGGTAATGACCCTTCAACTACTTCCTCACTACTTCCTTGGGGGCCAGCCCCCAAACCCCCGTGGCTCCGCTTCGCGGAGGGATTCAATTCTCTTTTTACACCAATTATCCGCATGGACAAGTACAGTAGTGTCGCTATTTATATTGGAACAGTTACCATTAGCGGTATTACATCAACGGGCTGTTATTCTTGTATGGGACGGGACTGTCACGGTTTGTTACAAACTCCCAGTTACACGTAACAAACCGTAACAAGCCGTAACAAAACAGAGACAAACTCCCAGTAGCAGGGCTACCTACAAGTAACCCGGTACCCCTCTGGGGCTCCGTTTCGAATATCGATTGCGTTACGGCTGTGCAGAGATTGCTTGTTACAGATCTCTCTGCGAAGCTGAGCCCCGGGAGCGCCAAGACTGGCCCTCGAATACACATTCTTTACCCAGCAATTGGAGGGGCCAAATCCTCCTTGGGTTCGCTACGCGGAGATGTATACGTTCAATTGGGTTAAGCCTCCTCCGCGAAGCGAAGCAACGGGGGCTGGCCCTCGAATAAGCATTCTCTACCTAGGAATTGGGGGGGACTGGATTGGGATCTGGTTGATATTGACGGGGGGGGGGGGGGGGGTTTGGGGGCAGAGCCCACAACTACGGGAGCTCGAGGGCTGGCCCTCGAATACACCATTAGAGCTAATGCAATTGGAGATATAGTTGATTTTCTAGAGTTACTGGTTCTTCTTTTGAGGGGAAACGTCCGAACGGATGCCCTGGATGTGCTTGATAACCTTGTAGGAGATACAGACGACCAAAGTAGAGACGGCAAAGATAAGCGCGCGGTATCGCGTGTCGACAATCGCGAAAAGCGGGTACGGGAAGAACCCGTTCTTGGAGAAAGTATGGTGCACCCAGATCCAGTACCCGACAGAAAGCGCACCAAACATGGGGATTGCCTTGACCGTAGGGAGCGACCACCTCTCGCCGTAGAAAACAACATCCATCAGCAGAACCAGGGCTGGAGCAGCATGCATTGACATGTCCAGCCACAAAGGTGGGACTATACCGATTTCAGGGTCAACCAGCAGCGACGCATCAATCGTCTTGACCGTCCAATAAAAGATACTAATGAGGAACTCGGCTGGTGTAGCCAGTAGCACCAGTGTGTCCTTGAGCTTGAATAGGGCATTTATTCCGGTCAGAACGGACAGAATCCCCACTACTTGGGCCGCAAGAGCGACCGAGAGACCCAGAATGGTCAGGTACTGGAAGTGTGACCTACGTCGTTAGTTTCTCTCTTCTACGGCTATACTCAGACCAACTACGTACCCATAGGACTCGGTGATGGGTGTCTTGTGCTCCTCCATGAGGACGTGGAAGACCCTACCAAAGAGCACAGCGCTCGGGACATAGAGCATGAGCTGCGACACTGCGTTGATGGTTCGAGACGACATTTACCGTTCCAGACGAGGCGCATCGCATGCTTTAATACCCCCCGGTCGGCCCCTCGGAACCACCCAATCACCACATGAATCCTGCAAGCCACTTTGAAGCCACATGAAAACCCCTAAAAAAGCGTCGCATGATGAGATATGGACCGATAAATAACCGGCCGGTCGTGTTAATAAATACAGAAAGGGTTACGGATTACTGCGGCGACTGCGACTGGTGCGGCGAGTACATCATGTGCGGCGCAGCGTGCATTGGTGGTGAGTGCGCGCCGCCAGGGGACGGATAGGGGCTTGACGCCGCATGGGCCAGCGACGTGAGCAGGTTTTTGGTGACAGAGTCCGGCGGCGGCTGGTCAACGACAGCGCGCTTCTTGCCACCGCGCTTGGGGATGTAATCCTCCGGGTGGAGGCGCCGAATGTGCTGCTGCTTGTGCGTCGAGGCCTTGGGGCCCTTGAAATTGCGCCCACAAATGGGACAGTCTTCCGACTTGAACTGCGCCGACGTGTTTGTGCTTTGTCGCGTCGCCGGCAGGTATTGTCGCGGCGGGCGCCCCGGGCCCGGGCGTGGCGGGGGCGCCGTCGGCGTGTGGGCCATTGCGGCGGGGCTAGCAGCCGCACGCGGTGCGGCAGGCTGCGGCGGGGTGACCACCGGCTTTGGCACGTACTGGGGTGCCGCCGGGACCGCCTGGGGCGCGGTGGCTACAGCGGGCGTGCTCACAAGCGGCGCGACAAGGCTGGGGTCTGCGGCTTTTTGCAGCTTGGGCGATGCAATGTTGGCTGTCTCGTACCCGGGCAATGGCGTACCCGCGTTTCCCAGCGGCGTGTTGAAGCTGAAGCTGCCATACACCAGGTTTTCGTACGCCGACGCGACGTTGGACGGCTGCTGGTACCCGCCGATAGCACCGCTCTGCCCGCTTGACACCGTCGCCGATGCCGTTAGGTAGTTGTGTGTTATGCGCACGTTCTCGACATAGTCTTTTGGTGGTGGAGGCGGGTACGGAAACAGGTTAAGCGGGTCTTTTTTGTCCAATGGCTGCTCGCCTTCGGAATGCAGTTTGGCAATTGCGACCTCCGTCACTGTGGCCTTGGACATGGCTAAGCTTTCTATTTTTCCGCGCGCGGGATCAATTAAAACGCGCTTTGCTCCTTCGCGACTCGATCGGGATATCAAATGGGACAAATGCGATTGCAGTATGGCAATCAAAACGTAATGTTCAAAGGGCAGTTAATTGTCGGGAGAAAAGATGGATAATGTGGCCATGTCAATTTTTTTTTTTTTGTTTTGCCTTGTGCTGGGAGTTTACCGTTGGGACTTCTCGTCTGCGCACGCGCTCGCGCGCCCCACATCACCAAACCCCGATACGCCGCACACCGTGAGGCGTACCATTCCGAAGTCAATTGCAGCGGCATCCAATCTCTTCTACTGCAATACACATAGTGGAATATTTACGAAGGATAGTATAACTAGTTGCTTGATAAAAGAATTATAAAATA
Source organism: Blastobotrys vanleenenianus (assembly GCF_965637985.1). Lineage (NCBI taxonomy): Eukaryota > Fungi > Ascomycota > Dipodascomycetes > Dipodascales > Trichomonascaceae > Blastobotrys > Blastobotrys vanleenenianus. Next base: position 786,806 of record NW_027481886.1, on the reverse strand, counting down.
ACCGACAAATTCATTCTAATGTGATATGTGTCGGCCCCATCAACCAAAGGTTTTTGATTTTCGTTGATTTGTTGTACCTACCATTTCGTTACATCAACCAGATCTCCGCGCAGCGGAGCCCCAGGGGGGTTTGGGGGGACTGGTCCCCCCATGAGTACACCTTCGATTGACTTGGGGGCCAGCCCCCAACCCCCGTAGCTCCGCTTCGCGGAGGAGTACAGTACTAGACGGCTAAATACCGTATGTAATAATGATAATACCTATGTTGTTGAAACGTCTGCTTAGCCTGATGTGCTATATAAGCCTTACTTGGTGACACAGTTGCAATGGGTTCGAAAAATTCATTCATTCTATTTGATATATGCAAAGAGGTTAGGATGCTTAGAAAGTGACCCGGCTGACGGTCTCGTAGAAAGCCTTGCCCTGGGCGGCGACAATCTCGAGCTCAAGGTCGCTTGGCTGTCGAGAGCCATCTGGGCCAGCAAAGGTGCCCGCGCCCCATGGGGAACCACCATGGACCTCCTGGAGGTTGGTGATCTGAGCAAAGGCGTGAGTGTAGCCGAATGGCACGTAGATGATGCCGTGGTGGGCAAGAACAGACATGGAGGTGAGCACAGTAGTCTCAGCACCAGAGTTTGGGGAGCCGGTGGAGACGAAGAAACCAGCATACTTGCCAGAGAGCTTGCCAGCAGCCCAGAGACCGCCAGTGGCATCCCAGAAGGCCTTCCACTGGCCTGGCATGGTGCCGAATCGGGTTGGAACACCGAACAGGAAGGCATCGTATTGGGCAAGAGTGTCTGGAGTAGCGACTGGGTCCTCGGACTTTGGTGGGGCATGGAGCAGCTTGAGAACGTCCTCAGTCAGGGTCTCTGGAACCTGAAAGAGGTCTGCGGAGCCGCCAGCGGCCTTAATGGCCTTCTGAATAGCAAGGGCCAGGGTTCGAATGTGGCCGTAGGTAGAGTAGTACAGAATGGCGATCTTTGGACCAGACATTGTTGCTAGAAGAGTTGATTTCAAGTGTTGTTGATGTACTCGATGGTTATTTGAGCAAGGGGATATGACCCCTTTATATATCGTGCATCTCCTTCAATGCTTCCTAAGCATTTATGATTTGAAATTTCCGAAATTTCACTTTTCTGTCTCAGATTGTTCAATTTTACGCAATGTTTCGGCGCGCCTATCTGCACCCGTCAGCATTACTAAAAAATTACATACCTACCTGTAGTGTTTTCATGGGGGGACCAATCCCCCCGAACCCCCCCCCCCCCTGGGGCTCCGCTGCTCGGAGAATCGCAGTAGTAATTGAATCCCTCCGCGAAGCGGAGCTACGGGGGTTTGGGGCTGGCCCCCAAGTCAATTGAAGTCAGTGTATTCATGGGGGGACCAGTCCCCCAAACCCCCCTGGGGCTCCGCTACGCGAAGAATTTGTTGAAGTAAATTGGATCCCTCCGCGAAGCGGAGCCACGGGGGTTTGGGGGCTGGCCCCCAAGTCAGTTGAAGTGGAGTATGTGATCTTGGTTACGGAGTGCGGCTGACGGAATAATTTAGTTCTGCAGGTGTCTTGGTGATGACCCCCCGTTCGGACAAAATGACGGGAGAGGAGTCCAAAGAAATAGTGCAGGAGATAGATGATGTCAGTAGCCGCATGAGCGCCCTGATAGAGCAGATGTCGTCCTACGGGACGAGTGCTGTGGCCTCGCAGGCGACCCAGACCGGATCAGACCTGATAGTTACCCCGGCCCTGCCCACGACCAACCCGACCTGGACGCACGATTTCAACTATGGAGAGCCGGATGTGCCGTGGATCGGGATCATAACAAGCGCAGAGAAGTGCGGGTATAACCAGGACGATACTGGTGAAATTCCGGCTCCATTGGGGGTGCTCAAGATTGAGTCCCGAGGAGACGACGACGTGCTGGAGTTTCTCATTCGCATAGAAATGGAGATGCTGCATCAGTTCGTGCCGTATAAAGTGTGGCCTAAAGCATTAAAGCAGTATCTTGGTGGGGTGTTTGCCAAACGGCTGGAGAAGTGCGGTACTGATGTTGATTGGGTCACTGCTGTTACCGCAGTGCTTGGCGAGGACAGAGAGTACTTTTGCACGGAGAGAGCCAAGGTACTCGCTATGTGGCGTCCTATGACTGGCGAGCCGATGAAGAGGGCCATTGGCCGATTCCACCACCAGAGCATTGGTGTTCCGTTCTGGATGATGCCGCCCAAGTTCAGGCTAAACATCATGCTCAATGCGTTGGAGCCCTACTTCCCTGATAAGGTGAAAGAGGTCCGAGGCATGGTCCAGAATAACATTTCCATGTGTTATCGAATACTTGAATCAGCGGCGCCTTCGGACTATGTTTTTTATGACCCTACCAGCCCGCTACCCAGTAGACCCATAAAACCCAGCCCCAAGGCCGCCAAAGTCGCCAAAGCACTCAAGAAAGCCAAGAAGTAACCGCATCCTCTGCGCAGCAGAGCTAGGGGAGCTCGAGGGCTGGCCCTCGAATACCGTCTTTCTCTAGTGCACTTGGGGGGACAAGCCCCCCCAAACCCCCCTGGGGCTCCGCTACGCGGAGATACTTGTCCATATTATTAATATTATCGTCGCTGTCGTTGGTTACATTCTGTCAAGGAGTTCCTGGAAGATCTCGAGAATATCGCCCTTGGGCTCGAACTCGGTCCACGACTCCCACTGCCATTCCTCCTCAAACTGTCGAATCTCCTGGCCAAACTCAGCGTTCAGCTCCTTAAACTCGGCCTTTTGTCCCACCACTAGGTTGCCCAGACTTCGGAACCAGTGCTGGACAATATTACCAGTTACTGGCTCCGACTCGGACAGGAATTCAAAGAAGGCATGCCACCGCTTGTAGTGGTAGGAACCCACCAGACCGGCCCAGGACTTGGCGGCGTAGTCATTAAGCTCCTCAGTCGGGCCCCAGATAGTAACCAGCTGTCGCGCAAGCATTTCCATGGGGTGCTCATTGCCTGGTGACAACTTCCGCGCCTTCTCGATCCACTCCCCAAGCAGGAAGTTCTTGTCGGTATACAAGACTCTGTCAACCTGGACTAGGATGTCCAGCAAGGCGTTGCCAAAGTCGGCAATACCGGCCTGGTTTGGAGAGTCGGCGAAGTACGCAGTAAACTCATTGTACTTGGCAAGGAACTCATTTGCAAGCACCTGCCGCGTGACGTCTACCAAATCGTAGTGGAAATGAGGGCTCTCGCGAACAAACTCGGGATTCGCAATAGCGAACTGGGCAAGCTCCTTCCAGAGGAGTGCCAACGCCTTAGTGTTGTAGTCAATTCGCGTTGGCTGGATGCCTGGCTTGTCTGAGATGCCGGAAAGAGCCGGTCGCAGCTCATAGATGGCTCGTGGAACAGAGTACACTTCCTTAGACTGGTCGTTGGTGTAAACGAGGTCAACAAGTTTGTGCCAGATATCAGTCAGCTGCTGTGGAACCTCGCCAGGTCCGTATCGCGCTTTGATGAAGGTGTTAATATAGCTAGAAAGATCCAATGGAGCAGTGGACCAAGCTTGGGCCAACAATGCATCGTAGACAATCTGGTTGCCTTCAAGACCCTCTGGAGCAAGACCAACTCCCTTGAGGTTTCCGTTCTGCTGTCGAGCCTTGGTGAAATCCTTAGTGAGAACCTGGAGGCTGCCATAAAGGCCCTGCGCTCCACCAAAGTCGTGAAGCTGACACCACACCCAGTCGTGGCCGTAGTAGGACTCGCCGCCCTTAACGCGGTTAACGTCAAACTGCGGAGCATGCTCCGAGTACAAGTCCAAAAGCAACACATCACCCTGGGTAAAGCCAGATAGGAAAGCCTCCACACGTTCCGTCGTCCAAAACTTGTCGTAGTAGAAGGTCCAGGTCTGCATGATGAGCTTGGAGTCGGGCAGAAGCTCCTTGATCGACTTGAGAGAGTTCTCGGAGACAGACTTTAGGTACTCCAGTGAGGTAGACAGAGGAGTGTTCTCATTGAATTGGTCAAGAGTGAAGTAGTCCGTGACCTTGCCGAGCTGCTGGTGCTGCTTGATGAGGAATTTCTTCTGGATCTCCGAAAAGAGCGGGTCAAGCGGATCAAGGAAGGTAGTCTTAGTGTTTTCCTCGGGGAATCCGTTCCAACCACTAGACTGGACGACGTTTGCCTCTGGATAAAGCTCGGTAATCTGCCGGGGAACGAACCCAGCCCACGATGGAAGCACTGGGCTCATGCCGAGATCAGCCATCCGAGCCACAAGATCTTTCTGTAACAACAATTGCTGCTTGGCCAGCACGAAATCGAACTGAGTGCCATTCCAGTTGCCCTGTACATTGCCAAATCGATTGAACGGAAGATACGGTTGGCCAGAGAAGAACTCGCCAAGGTGCTCTTCGGTGAACCCAAACTCCTTGAGGGTCTCAGACACGAGGTGTTCATATCCAACCCACGCCAACGGCAGGTTAACGCCGTGGAAAGCAGCCCAATCAATCAGCCGCTCCCAGTCCTTCCAATTGTAGAACGCGGTAGTATACGCGAAGGTAACCGTGTTCATAAAATACCGGTGCGGGACAACCGCAGACCCCGAGTAAACCTCGCACTCTCCGGACTCGTCGCACAGAGGAGGCAATTCTTCGAGCTTGTGCAGCGTCGAATTGGTCCACGATACAGAGACGTGACCGCGTTCTTCGAGGTAGCGATACAGCCCCGCGACCACGGCCGACTTAGTCGTCCCGGACACAGTGATTTTTTTGGATTTTGGACTCTGGACGATCGTGAAGGACTCTTCCTCGCTTATCGCCGGATCCACGTTGAAATCAATAATGTCCGCAAACTGGGGCATGTGTCTTTCCACGAGCATATGGAGCGGCTGGTTCCCCGGGAGCAGCGGGGTAGGCGCGTCCTCATCGTACACCTGTACGTCTGGCATCTGCGCCAGCATGGCGAAGAAGATCTTCTCGAACAACCACTGAAACCTCATATCGAAGGATCGGTGGAAATATAGGGGGTGGTTAACTCGGACGCGATATAATGGTGATGGGCCACTACGTGGAGGTTTGCTGCATCTCTCGTGTTCGGTGCCGTACGCCGTATGCATCGCCGCACATCTTTATCTTAAACACTCCAACGGCTTTAATTCCAGTACAATTATATATCCATTCAATCAATTGGATAGCTAGATCATGTCAAAGTCACCAGAACTGGTTCAGTTTAGGTATTTGGGGGAGAGTGTGTATATGGGGGGACCAGTCCCCCCAAACCCCCCTGGGGCTCCGCTTCGCGGAGAGATTGTAGATGCCAATTAATTGTCTTCTTTAGTTACACTACAAACCGTCCGCGAAGCGGAGCTACGGGGGTTTGGGGGCTGGCCCCCAAGTCAGTTGAAGTCTCTACTTAATGGGGTGACCAGTCCCCCCAAACCCCCCTGGGGCTCGGCTTCGCCGAGAGGCTCAGGCCATTCAATGAGCCGCATAAGGGTCCTCAGAATCGGCTCAGTTTGGGTATCTGGGGTGAGTGCATACAGCCCCAAAACGCCCCTGGGGGCTCGGCTTCACCGAGAGGCTCCAGCATTTAATGAGCCGCATAAGGGTCCTGTCATGGAAAGCCGGTCCGCGGGAGGGGGCTAGAACGACTTGTTCTTATCACCGCTAACCCCTCGGCCACGGCTTGTATATCCCGCCGCAAACTTGTGCGGCTCAAGTGTCTCATATCTGATCGTTGAGCCGCACGACTTTATGAGGGGACTTTCCGGCGGCTATGTCGGGATTATTAGGGCACACGATAATGAACGGGGTAGGCATGGAATCACGGTATTCCAGCGACAATTGTCACCAGCTCATCATTACAGCACGAAATAGTAGCTAAATAAAAAACGCATTTGGGGAGGGGGAGCGTCCGTGGGAAGGAGTTGCCCGTAATACAGTAGTGAGGAGAATAATAGAGTGTAGCACTACGTAGGATAAACCTTCGGAAAAATTTCGTCCGTTTGGCGGGTTCTATTACCGGCATGTAGGCAGGTTAGGTGCCCCGGATGCACTGCGGCTGACCAATCGGAGTGCGGCATCAGACACTTTTACCCGTTGAAGAAGTACCGGTAGGCGACGTGAAAAAAAAAAGAACGAAAGATCGAGAGATGGGGTGGTTTTCAAATATCAGATATGTATGAAATATGGATATGTATGAAGAAGTATATACGATCGTGAATAGATATTTTACGTATATCAATGAATTGATGAACATATTCTCCACAAAGGACGTTAGACGATCTAGATAGAATCCGGAATAGACTACCGGTAGCGGTAGTACAAGCGTAGTATACGTTGCCGGGCGCATGAGTCAAGAGCCCCTCTTTTGATGAAACCGATCTCTCCAGAGGCTTGCCGAGCGAGAGGCTCAGGAAATATTATAAATGTGGGCACGCAATCAGCGGCTGGATAATCGGATATATAAAATCCGCTTCCATCAGAGATATAAATACCCCAGGAGTTATCCTATCGCAGAATTGCACAATTGATTCCGCAGCATTGTTCGTGTTGGTAACAGACCTGGCGATTTTATCAGATTTAGTCGGTGACTGAAATTTCACACTGCCCTTGCGCAAGCGCAATAGAAAACCCACCAAAAAAGAAGTAGGAACCACCCGGTACCTCTTTCTCAGTCATTAGACGGGTTCAACTGCATTGCAACCTACCACGTACTTCTAGACTTTTACGATTGTGATTTAAGCGAGACTTTTCTAGTTTTTTTTTTGGAATAGCCTTTTTTCCCGTTAAGCCAGATTTGTAATTCAGAAAGGAATATCCTTTACTGGAGAAATGATTGCTAGACCGAGTATTCGTCTGTCTAGCCGACTAATGGCCAGTCGCCAGCCAATTATGGCTCGACAGGCCTTGGCGCGGTTCAATTCGACCAAGGCGACCGCCCCTAAGCCTCCGATGGCTCCGATCCCACCTAAGACTCCTCAGCAGCCAGAACAGCCCAAGTTCAAGGGCAGTGAAGAAGGGTCCAAGAAGGAGGGCGACTGGTCCTCGTCGCGAACCCTGCGATACCTCAAGGTCGCGTGGCGAGTCACCTACTTGTCCGCTCTCGCCGGTGTCGCTTACACCAGTTACTCCATTTACCAGACTCGACACCCCGTAGAGAACCAGCTGCCCCAGGACCCATCCAAGAAGACTTTGGTTATTCTTGGTAGCGGTTGGGGTAGTGTCTCTCTGCTCAAGAAGATTGACACCTCCAACTACAACGTTATCGTCGTTTCGCCACGAAACTTCTTCCTGTTCACCCCGCTTCTGCCTTCCTGCACCACTGGTACCATTGAGCACCGATCGATTATGGAGCCTATTCGAGGCATTATCCGAAGCAAGAAGGCCAATGCCACCTACTACGAAGCCCATGCCACCAACATTGACTATGAGAACCGAGTTGTAACCATCCGAGAGGCCACCGACCTGTCTGACGATGAATCTGCCCCTGTTGACGAGAAGCAGATCAAGTTCGACTACCTGGTTGTCGGTGTCGGCGCCCAGAACTCGACTTTCGGTATCCCCGGTGTCCAGGAGAACGCGTGCTTCCTCAAGGAGATCCCAGATGCCCAGAAGATTCGACGAAAGGTTATGGACTGCATTGAGGCTGCTTCCTTCAAGAACTTGGAGGACGAGGACCGAAAGCGACTGCTCCACACTGTTGTCGTCGGTGGTGGCCCAACCGGTGTTGAGTTTGCTGCCGAGCTGCAGGACTTCTTCGAGGATGACCTCAAGAAGTGGATCCCCGATATTGCCAAGGACTTCAAGGTTACCCTTGTCGAAGCTCTGCCCAACGTTTTGCCATCTTTCTCCAAGCAGCTTATTGACTACACTGAGCGAACCATGAAGGCCGAGAAGATCAGCATTCTCACCAAGACCATGGTCAAGAAGGTTACCAAGGACACCATCTTCGCCGAGGCCACCAAGGCCGACGGCACCAAGGAGATTGTCGAGATGCCATACGGTCTTCTTGTGTGGGCCACCGGTAACGCCGTGCGACCAGTTACTCGAGACCTCATGTCCAAGATCCCAGCCCAGCAGAACTCGCGACGAGGCCTGCTGGTCAACGAGTACCTCGTTGTCGAGGGCACCGAGGGTGTCTGGGCTGTGGGTGACTGCACTGCCACCAAGTACGCTCCAACTGCTCAGGTCGCTTCCCAGCAAGGTTACTACCTCGGTGGTCTGTTCAACCAGCTTGCCAAGGCCGATGAGCTCGAGATGGAGGTTAAGGCTCTCAAGGCTACTCTTGACACCGAGCCAGACAACCGACAGGCTGTTGCTACCGACATTGAGTCCAAGGCCCGACGACTGCGACGAGCCAAGTCGCTGCTGCCATTCGAGTACTCTCACCAGGGTTCCCTGGCCTACATTGGCTCTGAGCGAGCTGTTGCCGACGTTGCCTTCTGGGGTGAGGGCAACTTCGCTACTGGCGGTTCTCTCACCTTCTTGTTCTGGCGATCCGCCTACGTCTCCATGTGCTTCTCCATGCGAAACAAGCTTTTGGTCGTCATGGACTGGCTCAAGGTCAAGATGTTTGGCCGAGACGTCTCGCGAGAATAAACCACTACTACTCACGCATAGACTTAATTTAACTAATCACTATTCATTGTATTTCAAGTTGTTTAAATTGTATTTCAAGCTGTTTTATGTACCTTTGCTACAATGTCAGGCCATCCAGGTGAGATTGAGTTTGTTCCAGTTGAACTCTGTGAATTCGTTACAGTTCTCCCCCAAGGCCCTACGCACACTGGGGCGCTGCCGCAGACCCCGTTAGTAGGGGGGTTGCACCCCCCAACCCCCCCCCCTCTTCTACTGTTCACAAGTGATACTCCGCGCAGCGGAGCCCCAGGAGTGTTTGGGGGGACTGGTCCCCCCAGCTAACGGTCTGCCTCAGCGGGGAGCAAATTAGTTACAGTTTTGCAAAATGGGAACAAATTAGTTACAATTCCTGTAAGGTTCGTGACAGCCACCCCACACGTAACAAACGCTGTAACGAATTTCCGGTACACGACCATCATCGGTTCATAAGATAAAATCGCAACTTTCTACTACCCAAACAATCTAACTACACGTACGTAGTCTTGTATCACTACACAGACTCTTGTATCACGGCGCATCTAAAGACGAAGCCGAAGCCGGTGCCGTTTCATTTTCCTGCAACTGTCCAAACTGCACCCATGCATACGGACGCTCGATTCACACGTGGGATGCGCATGTTACCCTTCAATTTCACCACAGTAGTCGACGAACCACCAAGTTATATTACTACTGACAGCTACTCTACAATGCATCGCAATGGTTGGAAACGTTTCGGAATGAACACTCCAAGTACGTGGATGACCTTCCGCGAAAGGAAAAATACCAGGGGGGTGCCCCGGTCCGGTGGAGTCTGTGAAACCTGCGTAGATGCGGTACCGCGGGAAGAGCCACACAAATCGAAAACCCACCACCCACCTTAACCGCACGAATAGCTCCAGACTCTGCCCCCTTGAAATAGACTGGACAAGACACGCACGACGGGTTTTCTTTCGATTCGAGTTACGCGATACAGACCGCGTGGGCAAGGCGGGTGAATATCGTATACTCCCGTACATAGACCAACTTGAAAACGGCACCTTTAACTTGGGGATCTTAGTGTGCGTGTTTTTTTCTGTTACAAGCCTTCAAACTTCTTAATTCACCCTTCTTCTACACTTCCATTAATCCTGTTTTGATCTCCTTATTTTTTGGGGGGATCCAATAATTCAGGTGTGGCTCGCGGATTTGCAGTTCGGACCTGGGGGTAAAGCTAATCCGGTATAACGTTGAAGATTGATACACTGCTCATTTCAAGCTACACATCTCTCCATAGAGCGTTCAACTTTGAGCTTGCAATTAGATGTCTGGTTACGGATACCAGGCGCCTCCTGCGCCACGAGGAAACATGGACTATAATAACCGGATGGCTCCTCAGCAGCACCAGAGACCTCCACCTCAAATGAACCAACCTCCAATGATGATGAATCAGCCAATGGGTCAGCCTATGGGGGGCCAACCAATGGGCCAGGGTATGGGGATGCCTCGAAGACCGATGAACCCCCATCAACAGCCGCCTCCCCAGAATTACGCTCCTCGAGACCCCAATGCGCCGTCTGCCCAGAATTACGGTCCTCGGGACCCCAATGCGCCGCGTGGTAGGCCTCCAATGGGGCGACCACCTCAGAACGGTCCTCCGCAGGGTAGAGGAGGGTATCCACCGCCTCAAATGGCCCAGGGACCGCCTCCAGGGGATTATTACCAGCAGCAACAGCCTCCGCTAAGAACTCAGCGACGCCCATCTCAGCCTAACAATAACCAGCATCCGTCTCCCCAGTACTATGCGTCGCGGTCCCAGCCTGATATCTCGACTCAGATGAGTAAGATGTCCATGGAAGACCGCCAGGGTCCGCCAATACCGCCCTATGCAGCTCAAAGACAGCAACAGCAACCGCCCCGGCAGCAACAGCAATACCAACAGCCGCCTAACCCTATTCAGCGGCAGAATACTGATCCAATGGGCCGTAACCCGATGCCTGTGAGGCGACAGACGGAGCCAGCTTTGCAATACACGGAGCCGGCTATGCAATACAATGACAATTACAGTGCCACTGCCGTGACCAATGATTCCCACCTGCCTTCTCCAGTCCATTCAAACGGCGAAATGAGCTCAATGTCAATTAACAGGATTCCTCCAGCCACAAAAGTGGGCAAAAACGCGCCAATGGCTCAGGAGTATCGACGTGACAATAGTAACCCGGTTTCCCCTGTAGATGACGATGACGACGTGCTGGATATGTATATGGACGAGACGGAACAGGAGAGCTATCGACAGAAGCCACAGCAGCCGCCCCAGCAGGGCCAGGGATACGGTTATCAGTACCAGGCGAAATCGCGGTCACAACAGTCAAACCACAGCCAGCCGCCGTACTCACCTCCGCCTCCTCAGCAACCACAAGAGCCACAGTCCCAGCCACGACAGCACAGCGAGGACTATGGCAATGGCAATGGCAATGGTAACCAACAGTATTACCCGCCGCCACCTCAGCAGAAGTACTATCAGCCACCACGACAGCAGCAGCAGCAGCAGCAGCAGCAACCCTCTGAGCCTAAGAATATCTCACCGATTGACGCGAAACCCCCGCCTCGACGACAGTATACCTCCTCCAATAGTGAGGCTCAAAGCGAGGGTGCAGCGGAGAAGCCCAAGCAGCTTACGGTGGAGAGCTTCCAGCAACTGCGGAACCAAGCCCGGAACCTGTCGCACGATCCGAGAGTCCAGCTTGAGCTTGCCAAAGCGCTAGTTGAGGCCAGCCAGAGCCTGGCAATTGCCTACGCAGACCCGAACACACCCGCGAAAAGCGGATACGTAGACTCGAAGACGGAGAAGAAGAATCGCGAAGCATGGAATACACAGGCGTATAAAATCACCAAGAAGCTTGTTAGTGGGCAGTATCCCGACGCCATGTTCTTTCTCGCTGCTAGCTACAGTTCCGGAGGACTCGGGCTCGAAGTCGACTACGACAAGGCCTATGAGCTGTACAACAAAGCGGCGAAACTGGACCAGGCCGAGGCTGCCTACCGAGTCGCTGTGTGCAACGAGATTGGCGCTGGCACGAAACGAGACATCAACAAGGCGCTTTCGTGGTACAAGCGCGCCTCCCAGATGGGCAACGTCGCGGCTATGTACAAGCTAGGCATGATCTCGCTCAATGGCCTGTTGGGACAGCCCAAGAGCTTTGCCGAGGCGGTTACTTGGCTCGAGCGGGCAGCCGAGAAGGCCGATGGCGAGAACCCACATGCCATTCACGAACTCGGTCTTCTCTACGAACGCGTTGACAATCTTGATATGAGCGCGGTTAACAATCTGGGTACTGCTGCCGTGATCAATCGTGACGAGAAAAAGGCGTTTGACCTGTTCCTTCGTGCCGCTAAACTGGGCTACCCTCCTTCTCAGTTCCGGCTTGGATGCTCCTACGAGTATGGTACGCTTGGGTGCAGCATTGACCCGAAGCGGTCCATTGCATGGTATAGCCGAGCTGCTGAGAAGGGCGAGCCCGAGAGCGAGCTCGCTCTGAGTGGGTGGTATCTTACTGGATCGGAGGGTATCCTTGCCCAGAGCGATACTGAGGCGTACCTATGGGCACGAAAGGCAGCCGAGAAGGGCCTTGCCAAAGCAGAGTACGCACTAGGGTACTTTACGGAGGTGGGCATTGGCGTGCGACCCAACAGTGACGAGGCCAGGCGGTGGTACTACAAGGCCGCTGCACAGAAACACCCCAAGGCGGTCCAACGACTACAAGAACTACGAGCCCAGGATAGACAGTAAATTTGTATTAGTAACTCTCCATAGAGGATTCAATTGATGCTATGAACTTACCCCCAAACCCAATACCACGAAGAGGGAGGAGCTGGTGTAATTGGGGGGACCAGTCCCCCCAAACCCCCCTGTAGCTACGCTACGCGGAGGTCTTTTAGATGCCCAAGTCAATCGAAGTCTACGCTAGTGAGCGGAGAGATGAGCCGCATGGCTGGATGAGCCGCACTGTGTGGAATGTGGTGGAATGGTGTGGTGCGGCTTCGCCACCCCGCGCGCGCGGCGGGTGTATCCCAACCCCAAAATTCCACTTCCTTCTTTTTTCACTTTTGTTCTCGACACGCTTCGATCGTATAAAAGGTACAGGGAAACCCGGTCTTTTAGCTTAGTTTTATATTTTCGAAAGCTGAAAAGAGAAGTAAGAAATGTCGCACGAAGGTGAAGAAGAACTCCTCGACTACTCCGACAGCGAGGAAGTGGCGCCAACTGTCGACGCTGGCGCCAACGGCACTGTCGAGGTGGAAGCCGACGAGGCCCCTGTACTTAAGCAGGAGAACGGCGAGAAGAAGGGCTCCTACGTGGGTATCCATGGCAGTGGTTTCAAGGACTTTATGTTGAAGCCGGAGCTCACTCGTGCGATTACCGACTGCGGTTTCGAGCATCCATCAGAGGGTTAGTTTACCATTTCCCCCATGTCCGCCGGCTTATTCCTAGCATTATCGTCACCCACCAAACACGGGAAAAGTCATTTGAGAATCACAAAAACGGAAAAGTCATTTGAGAATTGAGGAATGAAAGGCGCGTTATCCAATTACACGATTTGTTGATTGTGTGGTTTAATTCTCGACGCGTTTGGAAATACACATTTAATTGTGTGTTATTGAAGGTCCGTTTGGATTGTCAATCATTGTCATTTTTGATGAAATTTTGGCAATTTTGATCCTTTGTGATTAATTAATCGCAGATGGATACGCATACTTAATGGGTTGCATTACGCGTATCTCGCTTTGACTAGCGAGAAGAAGGAAAAAATGACTTTGTGTTTTGACCAGCTTAAAAAAAGTGGTTAACTTTTGTGTTTTAACCAACATAGAAAGTGGTTGACTTTGTGTTTTGACCAACTTAGTAAGTGGTTGACTTCGTGTTTAACCAACTTAGAAAGTGGAGTGGATTGTAATGCTGGGTTGAGCCGACGAAAGAAAAAAAAAAACGACTAACATTGTAAAATTTATCCAGTTCAGCAAGGCTGTATCCCACAGGCCGTTCTCGGCACGGATGTTCTCTGCCAGGCCAAGTCTGGTCTCGGTAAGACTGCCGTGTTCGTTCTGACGACTCTGCAGCAGATTGACCCGGTTCCGGGCGAGGTTAGTGTCGTTGTGCTGTGCCACACGCGAGAGCTGGCGTACCAGATCCGAAACGAGTACGTGCGATTCTCCAAGTACCTTCCCGACGTACGAACCGAAGTGTTCTACGGCGGTACTCCAATCCAAAAGGACATTGAGAAGATCAAGAACAAGGATACCTCTCCGCACATTGTCGTGGCCACCCCCGGCCGACTTTACGCGCTGGTGCGAGATAAGTACCTGCGACTCAACAATGTCAAGTTCTTCGTCATTGACGAGTGCGACAAGGTTCTGGAGCAGGTCGATATGCGACGAGACGTGCAGGAGATTTTCCGAGCTACGCCGCACCAGAAGCAGGTCATGATGTTCTCGGCCACAATGAGCAAGGAAATCCGACCTATTTGCAAGAAGTTCATGCAGAACCCGCTCGAGCTGTACGTTGACGACGAGGCCAAGCTGACTCTGCACGGTCTGCAGCAGTACTACGTGAAGCTCGAGGAGTCGGAGAAGAACCGAAAGCTCAACGACTTGCTGGACAACCTTGAGTTCAACCAGGTCATCATCTTCGTCAAGTCTACTAACCGAGCCAACGAGCTGTCGCGGCTTCTCAACGAGTGCAACTTCCCCAGTATTGCCGTGCACTCGGGTATCCCCCAGGAGGAGCGAATTGCGCGATACAAGTCGTTCAAGGAGTTCAACAAGCGAATCTGTGTCTCCACCGACGTGTTTGGTCGAGGTATTGATATCGAGCGAATCAACCTTGCCATCAACTACGACTTGCCTCCCGAGGCCGACCAGTACCTCCACCGAGTGGGTCGAGCTGGCCGATTCGGTACCAAGGGTCTTGCCGTCTCGTTTGTCAGCACCGAGGACGACCAGAAGGTGCTCGACTCCATCCAGGAGCGATTCGAGGTCAACATCTCCCCATTCCCAGAGGAGGGCGTCGATCCATCTACTTACATGAACACTTAAATACAAGTGGGTTTGGTATATTACATATTTCTACTATAAGCGATATTTAAATTATTAATTGTATTCTATAAAGTTATACCTTCTTCCTCTCCCTAATAAGCGGAATTGATTATCGCTATCAAATCGATCTCCGCGAAGCGGTGCTACGGGGGTTTGGGGGCTGGCCCTCAAGTCAATGGAATAACTCACTCCCCCCAGTAGTAATTGGGGGGACCAGTCTCCCCAAACCCCCCTGGGGCTCCGCTTCGCGGAGATGTAACAAGGCATTGTTACACAGGTTGGGAGTTTGTAACGGGTGTAACGAAAGGATTTGTTACATTGTTACTGTTCCGCGGGGTCTGGGGGCTGGCCCCCAGCTACGGGAGCTCGAGGGCTGGCCCTCGAATACATTAAGAGACTAATAATATCTGCCTCTGATAGCCATCCCCGCGAAGCGGAGCTACGGGGGGTTGGAGGCTGGCCCCCAAGTCAATTGACGCGATAAAGTGCTCATTGTGGGGACCCCTGGGCACCGCTTACGCGGTTTTTAGTGCATTTGGTCGTTCAATTCGTTTAGGCGCTTTTTGATGCATCGTTCACTTCGTACTCCCAATACATGAAGAGGTGAAGGATAGGCTACATGAAACCAGTGATATTCTCAGGACGCCCTGAGCTAATTTACACACTTTACTTCACAAAGAACTAGCAATGGTCTTCGGAAATAACGGAGTACCCCGCTGAGTGATTGTCCATGAGTGATTGCCAGATCGCCTGCGATATGTCCGGGGCTGGAACGAAGGGCGGTAGAGCCTGCGCACGCGCGGGAAGGCCAATCACAAGCCGCGCATTGTCAGCTTCGTCGGCATTAGGAGGGTGCCGGGAGGGTCCAATTGCCTAATGCGGGCGGCTACAAGGCGCCGAGGAAATCAAAAATTTGTCACCTACACACCACCATATAACAGGGGGGATATCCGAAAAAAGGGTCTTTACTCCACGAAATATCGAGTTTTTTTGTCCAATCTTCGAGAATGGAACACGTAGTGAGGCAGGCTAAGAACATGTGCCCGTTTGTGCACTCTGCGAGCACTGCGACTTTACGATCGCTGGCCTCGACTTCATCGCTCAAGTCGATGGCTACCCAGTGTCCCGTTATGGCGCAGGCTATGAAGGACATGAAGGGCGTACGACACTACTCTACGCCTTCCAAGCCGGTGCAGGACAACTTCAACGTTGAGCACCGCAAGTCTGCGACGCCCCCGCCGATTCCGCGCGCCGCAACCCCCAAGCCCATTGAGGCGGTGGTGCCTAACAAGGCGGAGGCTGCGGCTGAGGTCGCCGCACCGCGTGCGGCTCTGGGACCATTCCGATACGAGACGATGTACCAGCAGGAATTGGACCGCAAGCGCAAGGACAAGTCGTACCGGTACTTCAACAACATCAACCGGCTTGCCAAGGACTTCCCCAAGGCCCATCGTCAGGTGGAGAAGGACAAGGTGACGGTGTGGTGCGCCAACGACTATTTGGGCATGGGCTCCAACGCCCAGGTGCTTGAGTCGATGCACCAGACGCTCGATAAGTACGGAGCTGGTGCTGGTGGCACGCGAAACATCGCTGGTCATAACAAGCACGCTGTGGAGCTTGAGGCTGCTTGCGCCAAGCTTCACAAGAAGGACGCTGCTCTTGTCTTTTCGTCGTGCTATGTGGCCAATGATGCGACTCTGACGCTTCTTGGCCAGCGATTGCCGGGTCTCGTTTACTTCAGCGATGAGTCGAACCACGCCTCGATGATCCAGGGTATCCGACACTCCGGGGCCCGAAAGGTCATCTTCAAGCACAATGACGTGGTTGATCTCGAGAACAAGCTCAAGCAGTTCCCGCTTGAGACCCCCAAGGTAATTGCGTTTGAGTCTGTTTATTCCATGTGTGGTTCGATTGGTCCAATTGAGAAGATTTGCGACTTGGCTGAGAAGTATGGTGCCCTGACTTTCCTTGATGAAGTCCACGCTGTTGGTATGTACGGTCCCCATGGTGCTGGTGTTGCTGAGCACTTGGACTTCGACCACTATGCCAAGGGCCTGAAGTCCGAAAAGCCAACTGTTCTCGACCGTGTTGATATCATTACTGCTACTCTTGGTAAGGCCTATGGCTGTGTCGGTGGCTATGTCGCCGGTTCTGCTCAGTTCATTGACTGGATCCGATCCTATGCTCCTGGTTTCATTTTCACCACTTCCCTGCCTCCTGCCGTCATGAAGGGTGCCCAGACTGCCATTGAGGTGCTCGCCAGCACTAACCAGCGACGAGTGGCCCAGCAGACCAACACCCAGTACGTTAAGCGAGAGTTGGCTAAGCGAGGCATCCCAGTTGTTCCAAACCCGTCCCACATTGTTCCTGTTCTCGTTGGCGACGCTGAACTAGCCAAGGCTGCCAGCGACATTCTTCTCACCAAGTACAACATCTACGTTCAGGCTATCAACTACCCAACTGTGCCAATTGGCCACGAGCGACTGCGAATCACCCCTACTCCAGGCCACAACAAGGCGCTCAGCGACGAGCTTGTTGCCGCTCTCGACGAGACCTTCACTGAGTTGGGCTTGAACCGTGTTGACGACTGGGCCGCCCAGGGCGGTCTTTGTGGCGTGGGCGACGCTGTGGCCGAGAAGGTCAAGCCGATCTGGTCTCCAGAGCAGCTCGCCTTTGAGCCCGCCGCCCGTTTGGACGCCCCCGCCAAGAAGGAGATCACCTTTGCCTCCCCAGTTGCCGCTGCTGCTTAAACTCATTAGTACTTTAAATCCATCACTCCCTTTTCTCAACTCGTATTCGAGGGCCAGCCCTCGAGCTCCCGTAGTTGGGGGCCAGCCCCTGGCCCCCAAACCCCCGTCGACCAATCCTCCGCGCAGCGGAGCTCCAGGGGGGTTTGGGGGGACTGGTCCCCCCAAGTATACTAGCACTGGAGTGTATTCGAGGGCCAGCCCTCGAGCTCCCGTAATGGGGGCTCCCGTTGTCAGCTAGCCCTCCACGTAGCGGAGCCCCAGAGGGGGGTTGGGGGATTGATCCCCTCAATTAGGCAGAGTGTAGCTATTTGTATATATCAGGATAGAGCGAGACCCAGTAATGGATTGTATCGAAAACTAAGGGAAGCTTGGATTTGGGCAGGAAGAACCACTCAATGTGGCGATTTGGCTTCGGGTCGTTCTTAAACAGCGAGTTTTGCTTACCTCGTTCAACGCAGCCATTGCACTCAACGTAGCCGAACCCAAACAATCCTCGTAGTTCGGAGAGAATTGCCCGCTCCACTTGCACCGGGTCCCCTGTGTACCATCCCAGCTCCTTGGCTGAGAATGAAG
The DNA here is from genome assembly GCF_965637985.1 of Blastobotrys vanleenenianus. Lineage (NCBI taxonomy): Eukaryota > Fungi > Ascomycota > Dipodascomycetes > Dipodascales > Trichomonascaceae > Blastobotrys > Blastobotrys vanleenenianus. The sequence continues at coordinate 768,832 of NW_027481886.1, read as the reverse complement.
AAAACGCAGGAGTCCGCGGAGGTGGTGATAGCAACGCAATTGGGTGAGAGCACTTTCGTCGCCATTCCTGTAACCGCTTGGAAGGGGTCTTGCGGGTGAATCCAATCTTAATGAGGATCATTGAGTGCGGACTCGGCATTCCAACTGGGTCGTGGGGAGTCGACCGCGAGGAGAGCTTTTGTTTCAGGAGGTTGAACAGCCCCGTCTGCTTCATGGCCCCCGTAGCGCTGTCGTAGTGCTCCACTTTATTCAGGATTGTGTATTTGTGATTCGCGTGGTTAAATATGTGCACTTTCGCTTGGGTCGAGTCGAACGCATACATATAGATGAAGCCAGGGGAGGACTTGGTGCGGGCAGAAGTGGCCATGGAGAGCCGCTCCATTTCATCTTGAAGAATCTGGATTTCCGTAGAGTCCCTCTTTAGTTCCTTCTTCTTTGGATCTTTCGTAGGAGGGCCCTTCTTTGGAGGTTTGGCCGGATCGTGCCAGTGGCAGTATTTCGTCCCTGGAGCCACAACTATCTTACAGCGGTTACCCTGCTTCGTGGTTCCTTTGCAAGTGGGTTTGGTTACTTCATTGGCGGCTTTGGACCCTCCATTGGCTAGTTTGGCGGGTCTACCATGCTCTATCATCGGGGAAGAAGTCTGCGCTGCGGCTAACCGGCGCATAATATTTATATCTCATGCACGCCTGTGAACAGCCACTCTGTATCCAGCGAGATTTTACTCGCTTATAAACGCATATTACTCGAAAATGAGCAGTGGTGATACACTTTTAGGGGGTTGTGTTATTAACCGGTAGAATCTAGGTTTAAGTGATAGCAGAAAATAGAGGAGGCAGGTTAGGGCCCTAATGCGGGACTAAACACTGTAACCGAATCAGATAAACGACTCCTCGATCCGGTGCTTGCCCAGGTCATCTTGAGAAGACTGAAGTGAGGAGCTGAGGGGCTCTTCATTACCGTCTGACTCAGTTTCTTCAGGAGGTGGTGGATTGGGGATGGCCTCGAGGTCAATGAGTCCCTCGCGCTCAGCCCTTGAGTCGGCTACCGCCTCCACTGCTGAAGTGATCTCACGGTCTACGGCTGCTTCCGCCTCCATTTGTCGTCTGAGTCGGATCTCATCCACGCGATCTTCGAGTTCCTGGAGATCATGCGGATCAATGTACTTGCGCGGGTCGGTGTCAGTAAAGAGTCGCCATTGATCCTGCTTGCTGCGGATTTCTGTCAAGCTCGGGAGCTCGTCATCAAGGGGTTTCTTTTTGCGGTACTTGTACTGGTACGCCACGGTACCTAGTAGAATTGACATCCAGAGGGTAAAGCACGCTGCGACCATGATAATGATCATGGGAGAGAAGATAATAGCTGTACGTTAGTCAATTTTACAATTCATTGGATGAGATAAGCCAGTCTAACCTCAATGAAGTGATATATAGCAACCATGGGTAACCGCCTCAATGAACTAGCCTGAATGTGCGAGCCTCAATGAACTAGCCTCAATGAACTAGCCTCAATGAACTAGCCTCAATGAACTAGCCTCAATGAACTAGCCTCAATGAACTAGCCTCAATGAACTAGCCTCAATGAACTAGCCTCAATGAACTAGCCTCAATGAACTA